>NC_056738.1:433553418-433670918 GCF_019279795.1 Protopterus annectens | reverse complement strand
GTTGAATTCCCCATTATCCCAACTATCTTCGGGTTACTCAAAATTCACAAGAGTGTTAAACAACCCCCTATGCGCCCAATTGTTAATGCCAGAGGTTCGATCACACATCCTCTGGCAACGTTTTTTAGATATTGAGTTGAAAAAGTACTCTCTTTAAGAAACTCGTCTATGTATTGACTCTTGGGATTTTCTTAGAAAGATTAACAACACCACTTTTAATAGTAAATAACGTTAAAACTGGAAGTTTGGTGGCATTTGTGGTGGTTTGTAATTGCTATCTCTCTCTCTCTCTCTCTATATATATATATATATATATATATATATATATATATATATATACATATGTTACCGTTAGAACATCGACCGCTTGAAACATCAACACACGGAAACCCGGGTCCAAAACATCGACACGTCACTTCTCCAAAACATCATAATATCGACGTACAAATGTTCGACACCCAAATAATCGACAGTGGAAAACCAACACATGCAAAATGCCAATCTGCATTGAACGGTCCAAGTAACTCAGCAACATCAGCATAAAACAACTTAATACAGAACGGTGTATGCAAATAAAACACTTCCCAGACACACTATTTCCCCTCTCACACTTCAGCTCCTCAACGCACCTATGTTTAAATTGAGTGTCGAACATTTGAAGGCCAACCAATTACACTGTCGGTGAAGTAACGTGGCGATGTTTTGGACCCGGGTTTCCGTGTGTCGATGTTTCAAGCGGTCAATGTTCTAACGGTAACCTATATATATATATATATATATATATATATATATATATATGTGTGTGTGTGTGTTTATATATATATATATATATATATATATATATATATAAAATAAATACATACACACACACACATATATATAAAACAGAAGTGTTATGCATTAAAATTGACTGCAACATAAAAAATGACAGAATGGCTACACTGGCAATTTTAGCATGGAATTTAAGCATATTTACAGGCACAGATAAAAGCAAATAGTACCGAACTCTATTAAGAAATACAGTGCTCAAATAAAAAAAAAAAGTTGCAAGAGATGCATTTGGATGGAAATGAACATACAAGTTTGATAAAAGGACAGTTTAGGTACGGACATTTATTGGAATATCATGGGCAAAGAAATGGGGCATTCTATGACAGAAGAGGGAAAAGAGGAAATAATGATAGACTTGAAGTAGAAAGGGTATATTCACAAGAAAGAGGTTTGCTCATATCTATATTCCCACTAAGACTGCAGTTATGGAGCTTAGAAGAAGTCTTGGAGAAATAGTTTTCAGCAGATGACCGGAATGACATTTTTATTTATCTGCTAACAGTCACCAAGATTCATTGACATGATATACATACTGTCAAGAGTGTGAATCATTAACACAATGGGCCAGATTTAATAACACCTACACTAAGTGTACACAATGTGTATTCAAGATCTCTACCATATTATTTGCACTTTCTAGTCACTCAAAGATTATACCAAGTATAAATGTAGCCTACACTTTCTAGTAACCTTTATGAATCCCCCTCAATATTTAAAGCTGCAAGAAAATCAGCAGGAAATTTAAATAAGGTGGAAGAAAGTGTGAGTTATGCTTGTGTTGTCTGTTCACTCAGAACAGTGTACACTTAGTCAGTAGTAGCTGGTGACTTAAAATTAAAGGGGGGCTGCAGGAGACAGCTGAATGGGTAGGGCCAATGGGAAGGGGTGTGGCCACCTTGAAAGGGGTGGAGCTATGCTCAAAACCACAACTGGAACTTTAAATATGCTGCCATGGGTGCCTAACCGTCATTACGAGAGTCCAATCAAGACAAAATGAAGTGTAGAAGAAAAAAATATTTCAATGCACTGGCTACATGACAGCTTAATTAATATCTAGATGGAAACAAAAAGGTTGTGAGGCATGAAAAAATAAAGTACTTTTTAAATACATTACTGGCATGCCAGTCAAAATCAAGTATAAAAAAAACAAGCAGCACTCAACTTAAACCACTTCTCCTTGCACTGCAGTTCTAATAATAATTTATATTCAGCTTTATTAAAGTACCAAGTAACATGCTGAACGTAGCAATCTCTGTGATACCCTCCACTTGTAAAAATGTTTCTAATCCAAAAAAGACCTGCTGCCTGACAACAACTATCTACTTGTTTCATGGGGAACACATAATCAAAGTAAAAAATGAACAGCAAACAAGAAACAAGCTCAAGATAAATTGCTTAAAGGATTACTGCACAGGTTATGGACCACACATGAATGGCATTCTGTTTAGTTTACGGGTAAAGCCTGCAAAGATAACTGCAAGTCTCCAACAAATGTAATGAGCTTCTGAAAATACTGTAATCCTGTCCTTTATTACAAATACTGTCATATGCATTTCAATACCTAAGGCTTTATCTAGTTATGTAAACATTTTGTGCATTGCAACAACAAAAAGGCTTTCAATGTTGGTAATTCTTTAACAGTATGCTTATTAAAGTTTACTTGCATCTTACAATCTCAGACAAGCCTCCCTGATGGTCATTAAAGCATTGCTACATAAACACAGAGCAACAGGGCACTGCAATAGCACACATTTTCTGAATAATAAGAAGCAAAAATCAACAGTATAAAATATGTCAGAAAACCACAACATTTTGCAAAATCAAGGACAGATAAAAAAACACTGTTGTACTTGTGTCTACCTTGGATGGGGGAATACTCTGCACACTTACACTGCATAACTGCTCCTTGCCTTGCTTGGACACATCCAGAGTCACTACATGGGGGAGTGATGTGCAACAAGTATGTCACAATTTGAAATGTCTCTGGCTGATGGTGATGGCTCTGACACTCATACCTCTCAACCTCAGAGCAAGAAACCTGGACAAAGCCATACACAGAAGTGGGACAAAGGCCCAAAAATAAGGACAACTTTTAAATATTGCTCTTATAAACTTAGAAAGATAATAGAGTAGTACTAGGTCTTGCATTAGTATGAATTTTCTGAAGGGTATGAAATCTGAAACTTAAATGTCTGTCATTATTTTCTAACTTCAGTCTTTAATGATTTGCCACTAATTTTCCAGAAAACCATAATTTTATGAAAAACGGACCAAAAATATGATGCAAAAATATAAAATTGCCACACAACACAGCTGGGAACCTGTCAAAGAATGGACACTTTTTAAATATTAGTAATGTTAACTTGAGCAGCTGACAAAATAAGAGACTCTACATGCATTTCTGAAATAAAAGTAATCTATAACTCTGATCATTACAGTTATTTATAATTGTAAACCCTCCAGATTTTCTTCCAAAACTGCCATTTTGCGGAGGGATTATTAAGGGGAGAGCAACATTTTGAGCCAAAATTGGGGGCAGTTGAGGTTTGGATATTCCTAATTCTATAAAGTGATTTATACGCACGTACCTCTCAACCTCTTAATGCAGGAAACCCAGACAAGGTCAAATATATTGGGGGAGCATACAAACGGTACTAAAAATTGCTCTTGTATAAACTTAGACAGTTGATAGAATAACAGGTTTTGCTTTAGTATGCATTTTTTAGAAGGTTATGAAGTCTGAAACTCAATGTCTGTCATTATTTAATGACTTCATTCCTAAATGATTTGCCAGAAACCACAAATTGTATGAGGAACAACCAAAAAATAAGAAGCAAAAATCTATTCATTCTGCAAAAGTTCAGCCGGGGATGTCTATGTTTGCTGCCATTCCCCCCTCACAAAATCATGGTTGAATGGAGCCTCCCCCCTGCAGGCATTCCAATGTCCCATTCCTTGGCTATTTCACTTCATTTACCACAGTCAAGTGACGTTTAAAGACATGCAGGTAGGTGCGTGCGTGAATGGGTGTACCTTCTTTGAAGGTTGGGCATCAGGCTGGCAACTCGGCACCGTAAAAACCCACTACCAATCATTAGCGGACCAGAGTTCCACTGTGGGCGACCCCTAACTGGGAAAAGCCGAAAGACAGTCACAGTAATGTGCATACTGTTTTACTTCTGTGATGATTTGGATTTCATTTGAAAGTTTTATTTTGCATTTTACAGTACAAACACTAATACACATATGCTAAACAAAGCAATGCAGTCTCACAATGAAAACAGACTTAGCACTAAAACTTCTCTGCTCTTGAAACTCACATTTATTGAAACAGCATTGAAACCCACATTCAAAGAAAATACATTTTGCCAGTGGCAGATAAAGATTAACTTTGGGCTGTTTTCAAATCATAGGCCCATTGCACATGAAACATACATGTGTTCTTTGATACACCTTCCTGACTGTATTAAATTATATTCCTCGTACAATACAGTACAGTTGTTAGAGGACATTTTAAATGTATTGTTTTGAACATTTTTCCAGTAAACAATGAAACAAAATGCATGCACCAGTAATGACAAAACTGCCCAATTCAGAACATTTCCACCAAAAAGAGTCTTCTCAAACTTCTACAATCCACCAGTATCAGTACATATACACAATCTCTGAAGAAGTAAAAGTCATCTAAATAATTCCACATTAAAGAAATCTGTAACTAATGAAGAGGTTGCTGCTAGCAAACAACTTTATATTTCATTGTTTCATCTACAAATAAAGTGCCTGTTGCCCTTGGGGAATAAATTGCCTGTGTTACATTAAAAAAATGATAAGCTAGTAATATTGCAATAAGGAATGGATGGCAAACTGATAACAGGTTCATAGTTACTAGGTATTTTCACCAAAAAGGACTGCAGCATCCACCCCCTTTACAAAACAGTACAGTCTCAGCAATGCATCTACATACTGTGGGAGTAGAACCCACAGCCTTCTGCATCAAAAGCAAGGACACTACCTGTTGTGCTATTAACAATAGACTCAGCATAAGCAGCACTAAACTTCTGTTCCCTTGCATCTCTCAGCTCCTTGTAAAATCTACAAGACACTCAGCTGTATCTCTGAACTTTGCAGCACAAGAAATCTAGAAAAAGACAAATTTTATTGGGGGGAGACAAAACCCCAAAACCAGGGACACGTTTAAAATATTGTTTGTATAATGTTGGAAAGTTTTTAGAATAAAAGGCTGTGTTACCACCATACATTTCACTAACAAGCCTTGAACCAAGGACCCTGTGCAAAACAGTCAGAGCAATATACCACTATGCCAAATCATCTGTTTTGTGAAAGAGAGGAAGACTGAAACTTAAATGGCTACCATTTAGTGAATTCAGTTCTCACCATAGCTGTCAACCTCTTAGAACAAAACACCTGAACAAAGCCAATAATGGGGGAATACAGCCCCCAAACATATTCAGTGAATTCAGTTCTCACCATAGCTCTCAACCTCTTAGCATAAAACATCTGGACAAAGCCAGTAATGGGGGAATGCAGCCCCCAAACATATTCAGTGAATTCAGTTCCCAAAATACCTCTCAACCTTAGCACAAAAAAACTGGACAAAGCCAATAATGGGGGAATACAGTCCCAAAAATAGGGACAAACTTCAAATATCCATATTATAAACTTAGAAAATTGCTAGAATAAAAGGTTTTGTGTTACCATGTACTTTCTGAAGAATATGAAGTCTGACATTCAAATGCCTGTCATTTTTATTTAACATCTGTTAACCAGGAAAGTCTGACTTGGAACAAAAACCAATTTTCAGCAGAAGCCCAGGGAGAAACACTCCAGATACATGTCTTTGTAAGATGGGAGGACACCAGAGCACCCACACAAACACAGGGATGACATGCAGTCTCCACACATAAGGCAACCCAGCCAAACATCAAACCAGAGAATCTGTAGCTGTCAGGCAACAGTTCTACCACTGCACCATCAGCTATATAAAGAAACAAAAATATAGAAACCACAGATTTCATGAGGAACAGAGCAGAACAAATATGAGGCAAAAATCTACACATATTTTTACAAATGGTGGTGAGTAGGGAATACAGGCTCTTGCTACCTGCACCCAAGGTACAGGGCTCAAGCCTGAGTTATTCTCTATCCAGTACCCACCACCTAAGTTCTACCCACAAGTATATAGCAACTGGGGAATTTTACAGGCACACACACACACACACACACACACACACACACACACACACACACACACACACAGCCCAGCTTCCGTTTTAAAATAAGAAATCACACCTCAACTCAGTTTCAAAAAGTTTCCGTTTCAAAATAAGAAATCACACCTCACTTCAGTTTCAGAAGCTAAATCACACACACACCTCCGTTTCAATGATGAAGAAGCTCCGGTTTCAATAATGAGCAAGCTACCCAGCCAGACATTGCATTCTCTTCCTGCAAAAGCAAGCCAATACCCAGCCAGATGTTCCATTCCCTTCCTGTCAGAGCAAGCCAATACCTAGGTCCCAGCCTTCAGACATTGCAGTCCGATCCCCTTCAAGTCTATGCATTTGTAACTGCTCTGGGATCTCTGTTGTCTGAATGGTGTTCCCTAATCTGGACTGGTTCACTAGCAGTCCAGATTGATTCCTATGTGTGATGCATGCATGGGTGGAGTTTTGGGAATAGCATGTGTGGGTGAAGATGTGTAGTTCCGGAATCACTTTTGTTTTATTTAATTTTAACGTCTCGCTTTTGTTTTACTTTTATTTAATTTTAATTTCTTTTTTTATTTTAATTTCATTTTATTTACAGCTGGGGGGCTACAGTTCTGCATTCCAATCGCACAAGCCACCCCTGCACTTAGTGTAGACTTTATTGAATCCCAGGGAATGTTAGTCATGGCACAGTGAGTAACTTTGGTCATTTCAAGGTAACATATTTCCTTAGCATACTCAGAAAGCCATATATTTCAGAAGTTCATTTTGCAGCTACTCAAATGTGGACTGCTAACCTAAGAGCAGCAGGGTACATAGAACTGAAAAATATATTTGTCATGGGAGTGAGACTGTCTGTTATAAATGGAAAGGTGTGGGCAAGAGAGAAAAAAACAAAATGTATGTGTGGATTGGGGATATAGGGTTACACAGAGGTAAGAGAACTGAAAACAATGATTGATAGATGAAAACCACCCCACCCACAAATGCACAAACACAAATGTCAGAGTGTGTGTGTGTGTGTTTGTCTGTTTATAATATTTTAATATGCCTGAACAGGAACTCAAGGAAGAATAAGTGAACATGTCAATGAAAACATTAATGAATTATATGCTAGGCAAATACTGCTCATGCAAGAAGATAACCTTCTCTCTTACAGATGCTATACTCTGTGACACAACCTGAAAGAGGTAAACAGAGCTGGACCATATTTTAAATTAAAAGAATTCATAAAATTCCCCAAAGCCTTATTAATTGACACTCATACAGCCTGCAGATGTGCATGGTAGAGCAAGTTGCAGTTTAGTTGCTGTGGGCATATCACAAAACTGAAGGTGACAATGCACAGTGTGCTATGTGCCTTGTATGAAAAATATATGATATAGCAGCCAAACTGCCCTCTGTTCTCACAGGTACTGTGGCCTCTTTACCAAATGCTATGCATTCAAAGTACACAGCTGTGTAGCAGGACATTAATCCATGATATACTAGTGTACACATACAAAAGCAGCAATATTAAAGAAAGTTTATGCCTCATTGCATATACATGCATTGCAGCATTCATTTGCATCCCATTACAGAGGAGGGGCATGTAACTGGAGTAAAATTCCCATCCGACATGGGAGGAAACATTGGGTATGATGGCTTTACTACCGGTTATTCAAGTGTGTGCGTGTGTCCGCACTGCATGCATGTACAATATAATCACAGCTTGGTGCCTGCTGTAACAAGGACTATTTTATTTATGACTATGCCAGTATCAGGAAATATTACAGATACAAACCAACCAACTTTTTTTGATACTTTTCCATTTTCATAATCATTAACAATTAGTCAGTAATATAAGACTATGGCTGAGAGTCATAAAAAATATACCACCACCAAAGCTTTTTGGGAAATGCTTCAGTGCCCAACAGCATAATGGCAATATAAAGCAATTCAGAGACAGGATAAAGGCTCATGGAACAACATTGCATTAATGGCTCATTATCATCTCTCCTAACTGAACATTGTACATTTACATGCAAACATAATAGTGTTCCCCCTACCATACTATTAAACATCCAAAAAGCACACAAAACTGGACACTGCTGATACCTTAAAACTTCCTTGTTTATTAAAACAACAAACAGCAAACATAAGATGAGTGCTTTCGGGCCACTGCCCTTCATCAGACAAAGCATCTCACACAAACTGAACATTTAAAAATACATATTGTCCAATGGGAAGCTAGTAAAAAACCCGCCTGTTCTTGAGGGCGGGTTTCATGGGAATGACATCATTGAGTCCCGGACTCCTATGTGCTATTAATTCAATAATCCATCTGGATTCGGCTAACTCAGTTAGTTGTTTGATATCACCCCCTCTATTACCCAACTTCACATTTACTATCACCCTGAATTTAAAACTATGCATGGGGTTTGCTTCCAAGTGTCTAAACAGTGCATTGCGTGTACCCCTATTCCTGATGGATGAAAGGTGCTGTAGAATCCTCACTTTAAACATGCAGTCGGTCTTGCCTACATAAAAGCATGTGCAGGACTGGCACTCCGCCAAATAAACCACATCAGTGGTCCTGCATGTAGCTCTTGCCTTTAGATCAAACAGCCTACCTGTCAATGGATGCTTAAAACAGTCCCACTGTCAAGCCCTGTGTCATAATCAATCTTTCAAGTTTTTATTTCTCTTGTACCTAAAAAGTGGTTTATTTCCTACAATGTTCTTCAAATTGACATCACTGGTCAGGATGTTCCAATTTCTGTGGATGAGATCACATACATCTCTTATATTACTGCCATAAGTCAACGTGAATCTAAGGTCCCCCTCATTAACCCTGTTGTGTTGACCACCTGTATGTGCTTCAGTAGCTTTTAGCCATGGTTTATATCTATTCCTTCTATAACCTTTGCTGCTATCCACCACCTTGTCCACCATGTTACCATCATAACCCCTAGCATGAAAACAATCCCTCAACTTATCCACTTCCTTTTCAAAAAGTGTATCATCATTACTGATTCTCGAGATCCTAGCTAACTGTCCCTGTACAATATGGGTGCATGCTATCAAAAGAAAGCATGGTATTCTTCCAACAGTCTTACAAGCACACAGACACCTGCACACATGCTAACACTAACACACGCACACTTAGAGAGGTGCAATCATACCCCATATATATGTATGCATATATACAGGTCTATTTCTTATTGTTTTGAAGTTTTGAAACTTCAAACTGTTCGGAGTTGGAATATTTAAATACCAGGGGGTATGGGGGGTGCAGAGGGGCTTGCTCCCCCTGTAAAAAATGTTTTTATTTTTTTTATTTACATTTCAAAGTTTCAAAACTCTGATCTTATGGTCTCAACCATAAGAAATTTGAAGTTATGAAACTTTGAAATTTATATATATATATATATATATATATATATATATATATATATATATATACACACACACACACACACACACACACACACACACACACACACACACACACACACAAACAAACACACATACTCACATATACACACACACACTCATATAAATATATATACATATATCTATATATATATATATATATATATATATATATATATATATATATATACACACACACACACAAATATATACATGCATACATACACACACACACACATCAACCACACACACTCGGAACACCCTTATGCATGCCTGCACGCACACACACATCCACCCACACACACACTACTGCCATAAGAATGAATGGGTGCATGCCATGAAAAATGGCATGGTAGAGATATTCTTTGAATCGTTCTCCCATGTTATTCCAATCCAGTTAAAAGCCCCTGCTAAGCACACAAAGCCAATTAGCACTAACTGGCATTTGACGGCTGCATTTACTTGCAGTCTTTACCAGCAAGTCTGGTGCAGCACTATGGACAGGTACCTTCTTACTGCTGCAGCACTGCAACACTCTCTGACAATGTAGCACAATCTACTCAGAAATCCTACTATAGACAGGATTGTGCAGTGTATTACATCTTCTTGGATCATGGCCTACAAGATGACCCAGGTTTTTACTTGTTATATAATAATCAGCTGGTTATTTATGGCAGTGAAATGTTCTCATTTTACCGGCTGCCCTTACATCTGACAAAAATCTATATTAATATTTTAACTTGGTCAAACCATGCCATGCCAGATGTAGATTTCTATTCTGCTAGTTCACAGAAAAAATACTTTACAATAAAACTGCAATTTTATCTAAATGAGGACCATTTACATCATCTACCCCTGCCCCATCCTGAAGTTTTCAACACTTCCTGACAGATATGACTAGATACACAAAACCAATGACAAAATTCGTTTAGCAAAATATTAATATCACCTCACACCAATGTAATCCTACTGAAACTTAATACCACTCATGTTCCTAATTTTTGTTCCAAATGCATTAAATAATGATAATTTTTGAGTGGTCTGATGCTTGTACTATCAGGAATACCCAAGCAGCATCGCAGAAAAAGGTTTTACTCTTTAAACTGTGTTTAAACAGTAGCCATAACATAGACACTTTAGTCTTTAATTACACGTTTCTTACAAAGTTTGTTTTCTCTACTTGAATATCTCAGGATATTAAAAAGATACATGTGAAATTATCCCAAAAGTAATGGTTAAAGTAAAATTGTATTAAAAGAAGCTGTATAATCATGTTTTGTTATTTAAATGATATAATTAAAAGTGATATGAAGTATAAATCAGACCTACTAACTAAAATGTCATAACTGACATCAAACAAAAATCAAAAATTCAAATACTATATTCGGTTCCTAGCCCTTCCATTACAACCTTTCTTCAAAGTCCATGGTGAGTTTAAAGTAATTCAAACAGCATTTAATCTGTGTTTTGATACTATCATACGGTAGCAGTAAACTATCATTGGTAGTATGGTATGGTCTTGGTATTTTCTGCAAGTTTGTATTTGTATAGGGGTCATAAAGTTATGAGTTTTGTTATTCTGCTGCACCTCATAACTGAGTTTACTTACTCAAAGAAGCAGACCCCAGTACACTGAGGGGGCAAACTCCAGGTAGAATTTTTTCTTAATTCCTTTTGTAAACTCATTTCACATCATTATTTAGTTTATGGAAGCAAATCAAAAATGAATTACTTGTTGTGCCTTGCACTAAACGGTTATTTTCAATGAAAACACTGTAGTCATTTTAAAATAGTACTAGAACTTTGTGGTACTGTTCATTTTCTAACTCCTAAATGTGTACATCTGAAACACATGACATACAAGCAATATGTCTTTCAGGTGGGACCTGTTTAAATTTTAAAGGATGGAAATGAGGCAAAACCGCACTGCTGCTCAAAGAAACAATACTATCTATTATCAGCTTTCCATGTTTTATATTGCATCTGCAAAGTTTAAGTAGACATTTCCTTGCCTGAACAAGCTGTCCTTTGATTAGGGAGGACATGACTAAATCAGAGGGCACAACATAGTTGATCTTATGAAATATTATTTCATAAAACACTGTAGAAGAAACAGCACATGTATATTTCACTGATCTTTTAGTTCATCGGCACTTGGTTTGTCAAATAAGCTATTTCTCTGGGTTACCTGAGCCAGAGAGTTAGGGAAAGGTAAACTGTGTTTGTTTTAACCTTTTCCCTCTTCTCTGATTTTTTTCATGACCTTGATATTTGAAAATGTTATTTAATTGAATTTTGTTAACTGTAGCAGAGCACTAAACAAAAATGACCAGTTTCAGTCAATATAGACAGATTGGGGGTGAGAAGGCAAAGCCCCCACATCAAGGGTGCAAGTGAGCTTGTCCCCTGCAAAAATGACTATTGTACAGTAACTAGCAATGCACTTTAGTGACCAATGTGAAATTTTATTACCTATGTTATTAAATGTTTGAGTTTCAATTATTTGAATCACAATTTAGTGAAATGCAATTAAATTGCAATAAATCCAAGATGGGCTTAATTATGACTGCAATATGTCTATTTCTACTCTGCAAAGTTATTTATCATTACAAAAATGAATGAAATATGCAGTTCATTAATTAGCACTAACGTCTGAGTATTTACTACAATAGAAAGTTTGCAAACTTTCAGCATGTTATTTCAAGTTGGCTTTGAAATGTCAGTGAATCACCCTAAACATTGCAAGCTGTCCATTCTACTGTGCATTACTGTTCAGTAGAAATATTTATTAGCAACAACTGGTACATGTAAATGTCAGTCCCAAACTATGAATACACAATACTCTCAAGGAGAAAACAAACTGTTGTTGGGTTCCAATGCTTTCAGAATGGCTTAGACAGCAACATGACCAGATCACCTTTGTGCCATAAAGAAAGCAGAAGTCCTTGAAAAAAAGTTAGGAGTGCAGCTACACCAACACTTAATCTGTAATAATAAAGTTTACAGTAGAAAATCCTCACACCAATGCAGTGCAATACATCTGGCATTATATGGACTACTGATACAGAATATGGCAAAAAAAACTTTCTTCTATCATATTTAGGGTCTTTGGTCCTTCCATGTCAGACATCAGTCTCATTTTCTAACTTTTCAGAACATTATCTCTGCACATTTCATCTGATGCCCACCAATGTTGTATCTACATTACTTATTAATGTGACTATTTTGTTGATAGGGTACATTCCACTAAATCATACTGTCTTATTCTTTACACACAGCATTTGTGCTGCTGCTATCATTAATATATCTATCTAAAAGACATATGCATCTCTGTCATTGGGACTAGGCTAAGCTTCACTACATGATCGGCAAAGACAGCTTAACCTGTTAACCAGCCATACCTGAGCTGCAGTGCATCTCTTTTACTGTAAGTCCTAAAAACACATTTTAAGGTTTCTATCTTCCAGAGGAAACAACTCAAGGTATGGTGGATAAAAGAAGAAAAGAGACAGACAGGTAGTTAGAAATTAATAACACTTGGGGGGAAGGTCAGAAAAGCTGCACTTCTACAATAAGTCCTGAACAGTAATTATAAAAGAGCAATGTGACTTGGTGTGCCTAACTCTACGTTTTACATATCCCAAAAATAAATGCTTCCACAAAGCTTTATTCTCAGGGTCTGTTTAACATCCCATATCATTTATATATTTAAAAGTCTGTTTACAAATGAGCATTTGTGTATTCTACATTGCATACAGCAAATGAACTGACATTGTAATAATAAATGAGGTGAAATCAAAACTCAGGATTGCTTAGACATTCCTGTTTCCTGAAAAAAAAAAAAGCAAAACTGGTTAATTTATTCATTATCAAAAGAGGCCACTCTACTACCTACTGAGCTGACCACCAACTTTCATTCCCAGTCTGTTAAAGCAGATAGCGACAGGTGAGTAATATTAGGACCCTTACTTCTGATCAGTGAGAATGTAGCCGTATTCCTCCTTTGGATGTTGCACACTGATGCCCACTATCCTCTCTCTGTACTCATTGTCAGTATAACTTTTCTTCTGTACAGACACCTCCAAGTCTTCTTCAGGCAGCTGTATGGCTTGTTGGCCCTCAGAATCCTCATCTGGTACCTGGTCCTGCTGGTAACCACTAGACAGAGAACGCTCGGTAGTTGTGACATTCTTTCCAAAATCTGCTTCTTCAGCTGTGAGGTGGTCTGCTTGACTGGATGATGTGCTACTTTCCTTTGGTCTTTCACTCAGTTCATATGCCAGGGGATCAGACTCTATATCATCCCAGTGCTGCATTTCTCCTTCTGTTACCTGTACCAGTGAAAAAATTACAGAGATGAAGCCTTGACAGTCAAATGTCATTGTCACCATAGTCAACTGAATTTAACACTAGCTCAGCCGGTATTTTTTATTACAAGATGGCAGCTATCTGGCTTTTGGTTTAAGCTAAAATGTATTTATTTATTTCCAGTTTGATGACTGGGGAGGTCCACTGGGCTCAGGGAGCCCATTTTCAGTGGAGGCCCAGGGAGAAAAGCTCCATAATACATAGTAGAAATAGTAACAGTTAAGCAAATAGTAAATATTATATAGTAAAACTTAAGCAAAGAAAATAGCAACATAGAATAATATACAATGCATATTTACATGTTTACACATTAGAGAACAGTAGTACAGAGTCACCATTGTACTGAGGTTTTAAATTATCTGAGAATGGTATAAAAGTAACATTTGTAAGAAAACAGTGAATAAGATTAATCCCCTATAGGGTAAGGTGAAAGGTACTTTATGTGTAAAGGATGTATTTATGTATTAGGTAGGATTAGGTTGGCAGAGTGCAATTGCATTTCCATTTATCGGAGAGGTAAGAATGGAGCTGGGTTTTGAAGTGTTCAAAGTTTTCAGAAATTCTTAGAGAAGGTAGAGAATTCCATTTCTTGGCTAAGGAAAAGGATAGGAGAAGCTAATCTGGGGGACAATTTGATTTGTGTACAGAAATTAGATACACACACACACACACACACACACACACATATATATATATATATATATATATATATAGAAAGAAAGAGAGAGAGATACACAGACTTTTGCAATAGCACTTGCATCAAGTACTGTGACCTCTAGATTGTGTGACTAGATAGTTAAGTGGTTTTATCTCAAAGCAGTCAACTTGTATGTGTGTGTGTGTTTTTGTGCATGTGTGTGTGTGGTGTATGGACATGTGTACAATGATCTTACATACTGCTGGCCTCACTGAAGTAGTAGTCTGGAAAAGTTTTTCACACTGATGTCTCTCACACCATGCTGAGTAAGGAGAAAGTCATAGTTAGTTACTTATCAGGGGCCAGGATCCACCACATTGCACACACATTCCAGGTCATTGGACCACAATTACCAGTATGACTCAGTCATAGTCCATGTGGGTGTAAATTACCTTAGACGTACCTCCTTAGGGTATATAAAGACAGACATCACAGAACTTGTCAAATGTGTGTCCCAGGCTGATATGAGCTTAGCACTGATCAGCATTTTACCTTCTCCAGGGATGACACCACAATACAAATGGAAGATGACTGACTTTAATAATTGGCTTAGTTTCTGATGTGATTCTAAGGGGGTGCAATATTTTTCAGCATGGAAGGAGACGGTCAAAAGACCATGCTACTTTGCCAAAGATGGCCTGCACCTCTCCCTCATTTAGAAATCAAAACTTCTTTAGTGAAAAATAATTAACAAATTTTTTTTTAAATAAAGAAGTTATGATTTCTAGATAAGCTGTAATTGCCTAATTACTCTGAAGCCTTAAACGAGCTTGTCTATGGTGCAAGTTTTTTTTTCCTGATATTTTAAGATTCTCAGCCAGCTCACAAGTACCAGTTTTCCCTGTGGGGTGTGTGTGTGTGTGTGTGTGTGTGTGTGTGTGTGTGTGTGTGTGTGTGTGAGAGTGTATATACATATATATATATATATACATACATATACATATATATATATATATACATACATATATCAAACCATATACATACACACAAACACACACACACGTAAATACTTCTTGTCACTCGTTCGTCTCTAATACATAAAACAAGAAGGCTTGGGGTTTCATTCTGATGCTGTAATATATACAAACACATCAGGATGGATAGCAGCATCATTAAATACGAACTAACTAGTTAACAAATAGAGCTTACATACATACATGCTTACAACTCAACAGCTAACTACAAAATGGCAGTCAGGCTCGCACATGCTCAGTATTTATACACTTGTGCAAGCCCTTGGATAGCTTCTTAAAGGTATATGCACACATACTGATCTACATCCTCCCTCTTAAAAAGATTGTCCTTTATACAAAACAATGTTAGAGTTAGGCATGCATTACTATATACATTGGAAAGAAAACACAATATTCATGTCCAAGTTGCTTGGTATCTGCTACAAGGTTTGGAGATTTGACCATATCTCGTAACATAAAAGTTGGGGCCAAATTTAGCGACAGGGACAGCCTGCAGTGTACAACTTGTATCAAGAATGTCTGGATTAGTCATAGGAACAGGAATGTCCTCTGGAACTTCCTCAGGAATTGGAACACCAGACAACTCACTCTGAGATAGAGTCTTACTCACAGACTATCTGCTGTGGTATAGGTTCAACACCGATCTCAAATGTTTCCAATTTCGTCTTAAGATTGTCCTTCTGATTCCACAATGTACGGTCTCAGCTCTGTACCAATATTCTTCACAACACCAATCTGATCATAATCTTTGGACATTTGGATCCTTATCACTTCTCTCTCTCGTAATGGATTGAGTGGTTTACTCGAAGATGTCTGTGGCTACTGTCAAGGTAGTTCTGGAATCTCTTTAAGCTAAGGTGCTTCCTTCTGTTGATGTGGCTTTGTACTACTACTACACACTGCACAAGATAAAAGTGCTCTCTAAATGTCTTGTGACATAGAAGGCCAAAATACTAGTGCTCTCACCCTTCTTTTGGTAGATTTGGTTCCTGGGAGACCACGATGTAAGACAGTAATGTACTCTAGTTACAGGGACTTTGGAGCAATTACTTTTGGACCTTTCATTATGATACCTTTGTCAGCCAAAATCTCATCCCTGTATGGAAAATAAGGTTGCACTTCTTGAGGTAAACTATATTGCTTTGATGGCCATCCTTGATTAATAAAGTGGTTGAGCTTCTGTAAAACTGCATCTGTGGCTTTGTGATCTCTTAGCTCACCAAGACATGTGAAAAAAAAATTTCTCACTTCCATGACTTCAAAATCAACAGTCTCATTCTCATGCTGTCCTATGGTGTTTCTGGGTGATCTGGATAAAGTATCAGCAAGATAAAGAAGTTTGTCTTTCTTGTAGACAAGACTGAAATTGTACTTTTGCAATCTCAGCATTATAAGCTGTAGTCTGGCAGAAGATGAATGCAAAGGTTTTCTCAAGATTGTGACTAAAGGTTGGTGGTCTGTTTATATCTGGATAGGTCTGCCATAAACATAATCATGGAACTTCGAACAGGCAAACAATTGCCAAAAGTTCTTTCTCTATCTGAGTATACTGTATCTCAGTTTGGGTAAGAGTTCTAGATGCACAGGAAACAGGTTGATCTTCTTGAAGAATAACTCCACCAAGTCCAAATTTTGAAGCATCACAGGAAAGAGTAACTGATTTGTGACCATCATAGTTATCTGAGTATTGGTGGACTTGGCAATTCTCTGTTTCAGGACATCAAATGCTCTTTGGTGTTGCTCTAACCAAGACCAAGATACATCGTTATGTGTCAGCTCTCTGATACTGAAAGTTGGCTCAAGTCTGGAATGAACTTGCCTAGGTTGTTAACCATGCCAAAAAAAAAATTCCAGTGCTTGAACATTGTCTCGAGCTGCCATCTCGAGAATGCCTGTTTGCTTTGGAGGGTCTGTCATAGGCCTGTAATTGTAAATAAATGACCAACATAAGAAACTTCTTGTAGCACAAATTTACATTTCTGTGGCCTGAGCTTAACATTCACCTGACATGCCCTTTCTAGAAATTTTCTGTGGTTTCTGTCATGTTCTGCTTCATCACGACCTCCTACCAGCATGTCTGCTACAATAGCACAAGGATACCCAGAAGAAATTTGCTCTATTGCACATTGAAAGACTTTACTTGCAGAATTTATTCCAAATGGCATTCTCAGAAATCTATACCTGCCAAATGGAGCAGTAAAAGTGGTGAGAAATGACGATTTTTTTGTCAAGCAAAATTTGCCAAAATGAACTCTTTGCATCTAAGACAGAAAAAATTGTGGCATTTGGCATCAAGGCTGCAACTTCTTCAACTGTGCATATCGGATGATGAGATCTTTTTAATGCTTTGATCAAATCTCTTGGATGAATACATATGTCATCTGAGCTTTTCTTGTGAGCTACCACCATGGAAGATACCCATTCAGTTGGAGTTTTGACTGGACAAATCACACCTTGTCGCACCATTTTATCTAACTCAACTTTGACTCTGTCCTGCATGGCTACTGGAACTTTTCATGCTGGCCTGATAATTGGACTGACCTCTGGGTCTAACTTCATAGACTACACAACTGGAAGTTTGCCTAGTTTATATTGGAAAAGATCAGCATAGGTAGAAAAAATGTGCTGGCCAAAATTAGAATAGAGTTCTTTTAAGCTAACATGGTACACTTCCTTGTTAAATGAAAGCAGTCCCATTTTCAAACAGTCTCTAAGCCCTAATAATGACTGAACATGCCTCTTGACCACATAAAATAAGTTGTAGCTTCTTCCAGCAAAATAATATGAAAGCACTACTGAGTCTTCGGTGTGAATTTCATCATCTCCATAAGCAAGTTTTGCACACCTTGCCAAATCAAACCTTTCACCTTTACACACTCTGGTAAATGTTTCTACAGACATAACATTGCATGTGGAACTTGTGTCAACTTTGAGCTCACTGGGTTTGCCATCTACCCAAACAGTACAAAATACTTCATTCTTTGCCCTTAAATCTACTGCATTGACAGTTTCATGAAGCACTGACAGTCCATTAACATAAAGAGCATGCTTGCTACTGTCTAATTGATTTTTGCAAGGAAGACAATTTTCATTTTGACTCAGCATATCTACACTTTGATGAACAATGCCTCTGAAGGTCCTTCACTTATCTGAAAACAGGAAACTCTGGATTCAAAGGCTTCAGTTGTGTCTCACTACAAGTAAAACTGTAGAGATTTCAAAGAAAATACAGTGTGGACTATTCCTAACTTCTGCAAGCAAGGAACAAAACATTTAACAGTTTCAGCCACAAAAATGAGGAAAAGGCAGATTACCAATGATAAAGGGTATATTTAAGGTACATTGTAAACCAAAGAGAAACCTTTAACATGTAAGGATTGTATTTTTTTTACCAAAATCAAACAGATCAAGAAACTGTAGATGCATATGTAACCAAGATCAAAACAGAGCAAGAGACTGACTTTTCAAGATGGCTGCACACTGATCAACAACTCTCCCAGTATGAAAAAAGGAACTGAAAGACAAGGGCCAGGAATTCTGTCACTTTTTTAAATTCAGTTAATGGTTAGTAAGTACACTGCTTGCATGCCAGTAAAGAAGAAACTAAGACAACCTAAAAGAAAATCAACTAGAAAAGGTGAATAGAAAATACACAGACTGGGAAGAATCCTGCAGCTGTTCAGCAAAAAGCAGTTCAAGTTCCATCTTTGGTGCAAGACATGACTTCCAGTAATCTAGAAGAAATAAAGAATAAGTCAAATGTGTTCAGGGATGATAAAAACAAATGAAACACTGAAGGAGTATATCAACTCGAATAACAAAATGCTGGAAGAAATGGAAGAAGCTTTAAATAGATATGAGCTGATAAAACTGCAAATATCAGAGGTCAAAATGATGACATAGTTGGCTTAGTTTGACACTGCAAAAGTTTTAAAAAAAATGGCATAATTAGAAGACAGAGCATGTAGGGGAAATGTGAGATTTTCTGCTGTACCAGAGAAACCAGAAAGAACAGACAATATTAATTTTTATGAAGGAAAAAAGAAGCAACTGGACTGGTATTCCACAGCAGGAAGTGTATTATTGACAGCACACCTCTTAGAGTCGACCCAGTAATCAAGGACTAAGAGACACACATAGACAATAACCTAGCCTTTGATCATCATGTGTTTAAAGTAGTGAGAAAATCATTCCATGTTGCGCAACTTATAAATAAAGGTAAGGCATCTAGGTCCAAGCAAGTCATTCTTCCTTTATATTCAGCATTCATCAGACCTATCATTGAGTACAATGCCCCCTTTGGTTTACATCTAACCAGGCATATCCATCAAATGGAATGTTCATAGAGGTTCCTCACTAAAAGAATACAGGGTATAAATAACATGTCCTATGTAGATGGTCTCAAGGCCCTATCTCTCTATTCTGCCTTCTACAGGCTGTTGAGGGGAGATTTATGCCTGGCATACAGAGCACTGTTAGACCCCACTCTGATGGACCTCCTGCATATCCACAAAACAAACAGCACCAAAATTACCCGCTCTAAAGACTTCAACCTTGCCTGTGACATAAATAGGAGTTGCTGAAGAGACAGTTATGTATCCAAGAGACTACCTCGTCTCTGGAACAGGCTCCCCATCCATGTGAAGCAATGTTCCTCCCAAACTCAATTCAAGTGTAACTTGGATAATTGGATGGGGAACAGGAAATTCAGCCCTGATTTGGCACCCATGTCTCTAATGGGCACAGGCAGACTATAAAAGGTTAATCTCCCAGGCCCCTGCCTGTACATGTTTCATTTCACAAGCCACTGCTTACACTTTTCAAGGGTACCAGAACTTGACAGAGATTTGGGATGCATGGATAGGCTTAAAAGGGTCCCTGTGGTCATTAGCCTAGTAAACACCTATGAAATGGTACTCTATGTGTATGCTCCAAATCTGACCATGATAATAGCAGCTAAGACCTATAATAGCAAACATGAAAACCTACCAGCTGAAAGAGTTGATCCTGACAAGACTGTGGCAAAAGGGCAAAGTAAAAAAAATGGAGATAGCAGAGTGTTTGTAGAAAATGATTATTCTCTGTACACCAGGTAGAAGAGAAACAAATTTATTTCACCAACCAGGCAAAGTCGAGAGGCAGATGTGAGTTTCAAGCTGCTGTATCCAGCTGTCTTCAGAATATTTTTTCCTTGAGGAGCAAATTCATTTTTCTCATTCTTCTGATAACAAAGCTCATTGAGAGAATTTGCCAGTGAAATCTTTTCTATTGTACCAAAGGAAAATGCTTAAGAAACATAGAAAAGCACAGGAGATGATTAGAAGAAGCAGGCATACCCTGGAAATGAACTGAAGTCTGGACCTAGGAGATCAAGATGAAGAGGAGGAAGACCAGAAACATAAAACTTAGTAAATAAATGTGAGACTGCAAAGCATCAATCACATTTGTGAAATACAGATGGTCAAAGGCTAGTCAAAGGAAAGAGTGGACATTTGTTGACATTGTTAAACTTGTGAGGAACTGAAAAGCATTTGCCTCGTTATTACTGTTGGCAACGGTATGTAAAGCAATTTCTTTTCTTAAAAGTATTTTTGAAACTTTTCATGATATATGCATATTTTGTATAAAACTATTTTCAGTTATTGTATGTGATAAAGATATGGAAATAAACAGATGCCCTTTTTCTTTCTTTTTTAATATTAAGAAAAACAGGCGTTGCAATGAAAAAGATATAAAAGGCTAGACAAAAGCACGTTAGTTAATAGGCAGTAATCTTAGGGTGTTGAGGTGGGGGTGGAGTCAAAAGTACACAGACCATAATACATGTAGAGCTGATATGTTTTCTTATTTTTGAATAGGTGACTGTCTGGATTAAGACCCTTGGCTTAATCTAATAACAAATTTAAGTGTAAAAAAGTAAATATGAAAACACTGAACATAATGCAAAGTTTTCCTTAAGCAAAAAGTTTACAGCTTGCATTCAGAAGCATGCAGCTGAGGGCTACATTTTCTGTTTTATTACATTTCCATGCAGGCAGCTGATTAAAGGGCAATAAAGGAAAGCCAAGGCACTGGTTTCTTCAGTGCTAAAAGTTAATGTTTTCTGAAAGCATAAAAGTTCTTTTACACATCTGGGAGGGGAATAAAGATACAAAAAGAACAGACACCCATTAGAGTAAGCAAAAGCACCAGCAGTAACATGCATCTTAGCATGGATAACCTGAACTTTAGATTAAATAAGGCCTTTGTTTGCATTTGTCTATCTGGGATAATTGTTCCTATCAGGAGGGTTAAATTTCATTATTTGATGATGTACAGAGTTTTGTCGTTTGTGAAAAGTTAACAGGTCATGGGGATGTTTTGTGGGTGTGTTTTTGTTTTTGTTTGAGGATTTTCATTGCAACAAAATGTTTTTTAAAATGTGACACAGCTTCCAATGTTGAACTTATTCTTCTTTCAGCTTTTCCCGGTTAGGGGTCACCCAGTGGATCACCTGTTCACTCGTGATTGGCAGTGGAGTTTTATAGTGTTGAGTTGCCAGCCCAGCACCCAACCTTTCACAGAAGGCACATACATGCATGCACTCACACCTATGGCCAATTTAGAGTGTCCCATCCACCTATAGCATGTCTTTGGGATGTGGAAGGAAACCAGAGTACCCGGAGGAAACCCAAGGGACCACAGGGAGGACATGCAGACTCAGCAGAGAAGGCAACCCAGCCAAGGATCGAACTGGAGAACCTTTTGCTGTGAGGCACAGCTTCCAATGTTGATGATGAGACAAAACTTTATAAAGAATCAACCTGCCAAACATTAGAGGGTGTATGTATCACAACAGCTGGAAATAGACATTTTTAAAAAGCTGTCACATATAATAGGTGAGAATAATGGATTCACTTTCCATATTATCTTGGAATCTGAATGGTCTGACAAGTATAGACAAAAAGAAAATAATATTTAATTATATTAAGAAGTGCAGATTGCAAATTGCAATGCTAGAGGAGACACATTCGGAAAGAATTGAGCAAGAAAAGATTTCAGGACTGGTATTCAGCAGACTATCAGGAACAAAGGAAGATAGGAGTATTTATGTTAATTGCTAGGGGAGCACCAATAGTGATAGAAGAGGAAAGAAACAAATAATAATGGCAGATTTGTGGTAGTAAGGGGTTACTGGCAAGGGATGAGGATTACACTGGAATCTACTATAGAGCTTTAAAAATGTGGGGCAAACAATTAGCTTTCAGAGGAGAATATTGTTTACAGGTGGGGGCGGGAATTTGATTTGCAACAATACAGATGTATCTGAGGGGCCTGGAAGGCAAAATACAACAAAAAGAGGTTAGATTTCTGAAAAATTTATGAAAATATTTGGTACAAAATATGTGAATTCAGTAGTAGGGACTCTGAGATAATTTACATATTATTCCCCAAGATACAGTAACTGGGCTAAACTAGTCAGAAATTATATTTCAAAGGAACATGTGCATTTAATGGAAAAATGTGACACACATCCAATAACTATTTCATATCATGTGCCAATAATTACCAAGGTAAAAATGCAGGGTAATGAAGTAAATAGGAGACAATGGTCCTTCCCAACCCATCTGTTAAAAAGACAGGAATTTAAGGAATGGGTAGTGGAAATTATTTTTGAGTTATCAGGGAAGATAGCAAGTACTCCAGAAGTTATAGCTTGTGAGAATGATAAAATAAAAGTGGAGTTAAAACTATGGTAGAAATAAAATAAAGAGAGATTTGATTAAGAAGTAAATAGAAGTTATGTCTTACCATAGCTTTCCATCTGTATTTTTGACCCTCATTCAGTCATTACATATGTGTATCGGTTCCAGCCTCAGAACTGAGCTGTTTTCCAAGCTCGCATCAGCTACAAACTCTCGAGCTAAACTCTTATCCATAATTCCCCTCTCCCTGTTACCTCAGATTGAGTTTGCAAGTCAAAAGAAGGTAGAGGCTACCTCTGGTCAAATGACCTAGGAGAACCAGATGGTGAGATCCACTAGAAGCCACAGGAGGGGGAAAGAGGGAGGGTCATAATGACTGAACGAGGATCAACAATACAGATGGAATGTTATGGTAAGACATAACTTCTTTATCTGATATTTTTAATCCTTGTTCATTCCTTACGTATGGTACAGAGTCCCCAGCTACCTCTATTCCTGGGAGGCTCTCATTGAAGGACATTCCTGAGCACCACAGAACCAAAAGATGCTCTTCCCCTCGAGACCAAATCCAGTTTGTAATGACTGGTGAAGGTATGAGGCGTAACCCAAGTTGCAGCTGCATAGATGTCATGTAAAGAGGCTCTGGCATGGAAGGCAGCAGAAGTTCATGGTAATAGGCAATGGAATATTATGTTGTGTATAAATGAAGGTCACACAGTCTTTCAACCATCTAGCTAATGTGACCTTAGCAACAGCAGATCCTAATCCAGGTCCAGAATAGGCCAATAATAACTGGTCAGATTTACAACAGGACCTAGTCCTGTTTAAGTAAAAATGGATTTGCCTGTGAATATCTAGGGTATGTAGGCAATACTCTCCTCTGTTTGAATAATTGGGAAAGAAAACTGGCAATTCAATGGTTTGATTAATGGACATTTCAGAGATCACTTTTGGCAGAAATGAAGGATTAGTTTTCAAAGACTCTCTAACCATATGAAAAATCAAGTATGGACTCTTGATGCATAAAGCCTGAAGCTCAGAGATACGTCTGGCACAAGTAATGGTGACCAAAAGCAAGGTTTTCCATGACAAATATTTGAGGTCACAAGAAGAAGCTGGTTCAAGGGGTGGCATTGTCAGAGCTTGTAGAACTAATGACAGATCCCATGGTTGAATAGGTTCTCTAAAAGGAGGCTTCAGATGAGTCACACCTTTTATGAAGGTCTTGCATAATTTGTGTGACATAAGAGAGGAGGCTTGGACACCCTCATGGTGATTAGATATTGCAGCCAAATGGACTCTAATGGTGGAGGCCGATAGACCCGATTGAAAAAGGTTGGCCAGATACTCTAGTATTATCGACACTGGTGCTGAGAAGGGATCTACTTGTTTTTTTTTCAGGCAACAGGTAAATCTTTTCCACTTGCTTAGATAAGTAATTCTAGTGGAAGACTTATGAGATGCAATGAGAATGTCCCATACTGGTAAAGAAAGATCATTCTGCCTGGCAATCAAGGGAATTGGAGTAGCCAAGCTGTGAGCTTCAGGCTGTCCAAGTTGGGATGAATCAGGTTCTGCAGATGTGAGATCAACTCCGGGGTTGGATGGAGAATCCATGGTCGATCTAGCAGGTGAGGCCAAAGGAAGGGGAACCAAATCTGACAAGGCCAATATGGTGCTATGAGGATCACCTTGCTCATCAACCGATGGGCTTTCTTTAGAAACTGGGGAATGAGGGGAAAAGTTGGGAATGCATAAAGAAGACCCGAGGGCCAATCATGGACTAGAGCATCCCTGGGCGACTGTCCCTGAGGGGGAATCAGGGTGAAGTAGTTGCTGCATTTGTAGTTGGTCGGGGATGCAAAGAGATCACAACAAGGATGGCCCCAGCAGTGGAAGATCTCTGCCGCTATCAAGAGATTCAGGGACCACTCATGAGGTTGTAGAATGCACCTGCTGAGTTTGTCTGCTATCACATTGGAACTCCCAGGAATGTGCGTTGCTACAAGAAAACAGTTGGTAGCCATCGTCCATTGCCATATCCTCATGGCCTCTCGAAAAAGGGGGTAAGATTTGGTTCCACCTTGTTTGTTGATGTACCAGACCACCGCCATGTTGTCTGATTGAATCGCAATCATCCCAGATGGCAGCAGGGGATGGAATGTTGCAACGCCAGAAGCACCGCCCTCAGCTCTAGAACATTTATATGCAGTTGGGCCTCCAATTTGGACCAAGTGCCTTGGACTGTCTGCCCCTGACATAGCCCCCTCACCCCATCAGGGAGGCATCTGTGGCCACTGTAGCCTTGGGTTGCTGGGGGGAGAAGGGGCGAGACCACTGTGACGGGTTGTGTGTCATCCACCAATTTAAATCCTGTTTGCACCTGTGGGTTACTCGAATCTTGGCTGAAACAGGATGCTGAAAAGGATACCATTAGGTGAGCAGTAGCCATTGTAGAAGCCTCATATGAAACCTGGCCAGGGGACAATGGTGATGGAGGCTGCCATGGAACCCAACAGCTGTCGGACAGAGTGAGCTGTGGATTTCTCTCTTGAAAGGATTGGGTTTTTGCTTTATCCTTATAATTCTGTGTTCTGGAATGGCAGCTCTGGAATTCTTTGTATCCAAGATGACCCCTATGAATTCTGTGGACTGAGATGGGGTGAGACTGGATTATTGCCAGTTTATGGTTATGCCTAGCCTTTGTGCAGTGAGGAGAGAGTATGCCAAGGCTTCTTCCAATAGATGTCTGGTGGGGGCGGAAATGAGCCAGTCGTCTAGGTATGGAAACACCTGGAATCCTTGTAGTCGCAAGTGAGCTTTGACAACTGCCATGCACTCTGTGAACACTCTGGGGGCTGTAGAAAGTCTGAAGGGCAGTACTCTGAACTGGTAGTGACTGGCTCCCACACAGAAGCACAGAAATCTTCTTGATGGCCTGTCCACTTTTATGTGGTAGTATGCATCTTGAAGATCTATCGAGCACATACAATTGTCTTTTCCCAAAGGCGAGAGGATGAACTGTATTGTGACCATCCAGAATTTTTGTACTCTCACAAACTTGATCAGTACACTGAGATCCAAAATTGGTCTCCAGTCCCCGGTTTTCTTTGGCACCAAAAATAGTCTTAAGTAGAATCCGGATCCTATCTGGTCTTGAGGGACTATATGGATGACTCTTTCTGAGCAGCTTTTCTATCTTTAGTGCTGCTTCTTCCCTTTGACTGGGTGGAACATCAGGAAGGTTTTTTGAAGGGACAGGATGAAGATCGAAGGGGATATGATAACCTCTGGTTATAATCCTATGCACCCCAAGAATCGGTGGTGATGGTTAGCCAGGCAGAAGTGTACAAGGAGAAATGACCCCCAACCACCTCCAGAGGAAAGGAGTTGAGCTGCTCTTTAGGAGCGCTGGTAGGATTGGCCAGAAAAAGAGTCCCTGAAACCCTGGTTACACGGACCCCCTCTGCCCCAAAAGGGGCATCTTCTCTGTGAGTTTCCCCCTCTGCCTCTAAGGGAGAACTCGGCCTGTGTGTCATGGAAAGGACCCTGAGATTTCTTGAGCCATATCTTCCCACTCTTTTGGTTTCGGGAGAAAACACATTGAGGGGAAGAATAATGGACACCTACGGCAGAAAGGGTCTTACCGTCCTGCTCACATCTGGCCAGTGTGCTTTTAACTTTGGGTCCAAACAATGAAGAGGCCTCAATGGGAGCATTAAGAAAGGAAGCCTTAAAGGGTTCCGTGAAATTGCTCAAGCGCATCCAGGCTTGTTGTCTCAAGACCACAGCTGAACCCGCCGCTCTAGCTGTTCCTTCTGATGCGAGAGATATCAGTCGCATAGAGGAGTTAGATATTGACTCAGTGGTGGCCAGCTGAGAGGCCACTTTGTCACGTACCTCATCAGTCGTGGCACCAGCCAAGGTTTCAGAGAGCTCGGAAATCAGATCCCTTTAAAGCCTGGTAAAGTGTGCCATATAATTCAGGGACCTGATAGCAAAGGTCGCTGATGCACAGGTGTGCTTCCCTATCCTGTCCAGGGCCCAGGACTCTTTTTTAGGCAGATGGAAAGTCTGGCTTTCTTCTTCCACCAGATCCTTTTTTGTTGTGGCAACCACCACCAAAGCATCCACAGGAAGACCTTTAGACCAATGGGGATACATAGCAGGAGGAGACAAAATCTTATCTGGCCTCCCGGGAATAACCTCAACGGTTTCAGAGGCTATTCCACGCATGCTGCACGATGAGCCAGACAAGTTCATTGACAGGTGAAGTAACCCAGGAGGTAGAGGGCCGGACGCAAAAGGCCTGCAGGAAAACAGACTCCTCAGAGGTCAGATTAGAGGGCTGCCAGTCACCTCTCTGTTTAAGGACTTTGAGGATATCACCAAAGGATACCTCAGAGGATGACCGAGGGGATCCTTCCCCCTCATTAAAGTCTGTGTCTTCAGTGAGGGACTCCTCTGTGGAGTCCAGGTGCTTCCTCTTACTTGAACGTTTCCGGTGGACTTCCTCAGAGGGAGAAGCTGGGGAAGACAACAGAAAAGGGGTTTCCTGTGGGAATATCCTGAGGCCCTTGCCCCCGGTGTCTGCTAGGTGCGACTTGTGAAAACAGTGGACCAGAGGGGGGTGGGGGGATAGACAGCACAGTATTGCCAGCAGAAGCCAGAGCCTTCTCCATCAGTTGAAAGGCTAGTTCACCTGAAGAGGGGTGAGTATCCAGGACAGGGGTCACCCCTAAGTGGCTCAGCCTGCCGACCCGGAGTCCCCGGATGGCTGTGGAACAGCAAATTACAGGTGTCACAACTGTCATCCTGGGTTGTAGCAAAACTCTTCTGCCACAAAGGCATCTGCGGTTCCTTAGTGAGATCCATAAAGGGAACTGCAGAGGGGGAAGACTGCGCTATATCAATGGACTTCAAAGGCAATGAAAGAGGAGAATAAGAAGGGGTCTTTGGAGATGGGTGATCACCTCCTAAGGAAGGATAGGTCCTGGGGGTTGGGATACCTCTGGCCAGAAGCACTTGATCCACAAAATGCAACACACTGTGTTCAGAAAGGCTTCTAGGGGACCTCACGGAGACTGAGGGAGAAATAGGTTTGTCCACAGAAGAGACAAGCTCAGTGCCCACCTCACTAGTCCGCACCGAGAACAACGGTGCAGAGAGAGACTGGGCTACTGGTGTCTGCACCGAGGAAATCATTGGTGCCGAGGTCACGGTCTGCACTGACACAAGGATCGGTGCCGAAGTGGTTGCTGGTACTGAAGCTGGAACAGACAACATTGGAGCCAATAACTGAGGCAATGGTTCCGAGTAAGATGTCGGAGCCAACGTGGTCAATGTCTGCACCGACTGAACAGTCAGTGCCAATGTAGTAGTCATAATAGTCTGAACCGAGGAGCCCCTCGGTGCCGGTATAGTAAAGGCTACAGGAGAAGACGGAGCTGAGATCACTGATGGCGCCGAAGGTCTAGGCACCAAAAGCACTGGGGCTAACTGAGTGAGCTCCAAAGCAGAAACTTTAGTCTTCTTAGGTCTTGGTTGGCGAGGATGAAGGCAAAGACTTGGCCTTAGTAGGATCATCCAAAATTTTCTTATGGGCACTAGGAAGGGTTGAAGCCTCTGACCCAGAAATAGCCTCTGAAAAGGGAGATTCAAGAAGTCCCTTCAGCAACAACTTATTTTTCCTTTCCAACAAGGTTCTGTTGGAAAAGTTTTTACAAATACCACAGGGCAGGTCAACAGATAAGTGGGACACACCCAAGCAATAAATGCACAAAGAATGTGCATCTGATGTAGGTAATTTGTGTCCACAATCAGAACACCTTTTAAATCCTGGACTACCTTTTTTATCTGCAATGATAGAAAAAGGGGACAGAAGAAAAGGTGCCAGCAATGGTACCAAAGAATACCCGAAGGTATGAAGAAAAGGAAGGGATTACCAACAATGGTAAGGGAGAAGAAAACTCAAGAAAATATGGTCGCTAAATGCAATTGGGTAAGAGACAACAAATTAGAAACTTTTCTGACAGAAAAAGTTATGTATTAGACTAGTCTGACAACAAATATCTATACTTATAGGTTCATAGGTTCATACTAGGATATCTGCCCTAGGGCATTTATAAGCCTATCCAGAGTTGTGTGGCTTTCACCACCCCTTAGGTTGAAGAATACTATACCCATTAGTTTGCCGTGCCTCTGTCCAGCAGTGATACAGAGATGATCCCAGGGGTAAACCTACAATCTCCCATCCACTGGTCAAGATTCCTCTTGAACAGAGCCAGCGAGGTGCTCTGTCTCACATGGACCGGGATTCTGTTCCACAGCATAGGGAGTCTCTGGGTGACGAATCTGTCCCTCCAGCATGTCCTATTTATATCCGTGTTGAGGTTTAAGTCTCTTGCTCTTGTGGCTCTGGTGGATTTGGATTTTTTTAGGTGGAGCATGTCCATTAATTCCGGGTTGGACATGGCCTTGTATGTCAGGCACAGGTCACCTCTGAGCAACTGAATAGAGCTGGAGTTTCTTCAGTCGGGCAGCATATGGCATATTTTTGTGCCCCTTTATCCTTTTGGTGAGGAACTTTTGGGGTCTTTCCAATTGCTGCAGGTGTCGGGTAAGATACATTCCGAATGGGGCATTGTACTCAATCATTGGTCTGATAAGTGAAGAGTACAGGGGAACAATGACCTCCCTTGATCTGGATGTGAATCCCTTCATAATCAGGTGGGCAATGTAGAAGGTCCTCCTAACCACTTTGGCAATGTGAGTGTCAAAAGAAAGGTTACTGTCAACTTGGGTCCCCAGGTCCCTGATAACCTCTTCTGTGCTTAATGGATTGCCACCTATGTGGTAACTTGGGGTTACCTTGTTTTTACCAAAGGGTATGACTATACATTATACATTAGCTTAAGGCCATGGCTCTGGCACCAGTTATCCATTTCTATGAGACCTCTCTGAAGGATATCTGTGTCTGATGGATTTTCAACTATGGCGCACATTTTGCAGTCATCTGCAAACTTTGTCAGCCACAATCCTCCTATGTTTGCCTGCACTTCTGAAAAGTAGATGCCGACGAGGGGCCCAGGACTGAGCCCTGTGGGAGTCTGACATGGCACCAGCAACTCTAACCCTGTGGGTTCTGTCCTTGAGTCAGTTTGCAACCCATCTTGTGACATTTGGGTTTACATTTAAGCTGGTGAGCTTTTCTATGCTTTTGCAAGGTCAAGGTAGGCTGTGTGAACTGCCTTACCCTCATCAATGGCCTTGGTGACTGTTTCAAAACAAGTTCATGAGGCATGATCTGCCCTTGACAAAGCCAAATTGGGTAGGATCCAATGTCTGTAGGTCCCCTATGTCTTTATTTATGAGTTCCATTATGATCCTCTCCATAGCTTTGCAGACCAGGCTTGTTAAGCTTATGGGGTAATTACCAGGGTGGAGTAGGACCACAGTTGCGACGCCACTCTTTGGGTACATATCCTGTGGTAAGGCAAAGATTAAACAGCAGCCTTATGTGTGGGTTTAGTTCCTCATTGAGTTGTAGCACACAGCCGGGGACACCATCCGGTCCCATTGATGCTGTGTTTTTAGCTTTAGAGAGAGCAGCTCTCACCTGGGCATTTGAGATGATTTGGAGGCTACACTCTGCTGGGATAGATATTTCTCCTTTTGGGAGGGAGGCACTGAACCTGTCTGCCAGTATGTTTGCAATGTCTGTGGGTTCAGTGATTTTGTATCATTTTGGACTAATTCTGAGCATATCTGGGAGTTTCCACCCAGATTTCTAACATAGCTAAAGAAGGCCTTATGATTGTCTTTTGAGTCCTTGGCGATTTTTCTCTCAAAGTTGGCCTTGGATGATTTTATGAGTGATCATAGTTTTTTACTAGTATTGATCAGAGATGTCTTCCCTTTTAGGGATTTTGCTCCATCTTGTAGTAGCTTTCTCCTCTTGTTGTAAAGTTTGTTTATGGCTGGGGTCCACCAGATCAGGCGCTTGCCTTTGGTGGAAAGGGTCTTGATTTTATTTGGGATTGCTTGATCCATGCAATCCTAGAGGTGCTCGTAGAAAGCATTTGTAAGGGATTCAGCAGCGTGGGTTGTGGTTTCCAATGGCTCAGGGGCCTTGAAGGATACCACACCAGTCTTAAGAAGTGTGAAGTTGGCTTTTGAGAAGTTCTTCACTGTGGTCTTTTTTGTTGGGGGGGGGGCGGGATGTGGATCTTCAATGAGATTAGTTTATGGTCTGATCTCAACAATGAGGGATATACTTCCAGTGTGGAGCATTTTATCCCCATGTTTGTGATGATCAGGTCTAGTATATTTTCACCTCTTGTGGGAATGGTGACAAGTTGTTCCATAGCATTTGAGTTTATGAACTCCAGGAACCTTTGGGCTAGGGTATTGGGGCTTGAGTAATGTTCCCAGTCTATGTTTGGGTAGTTGAATTCACCCAATATGATGGTGTTTGGAGAGACATTTATACTCTCCAGTGTCTTCAGGAAGGCTGTGTGGGGTTCCTGAGTTTGAGAGGGTGGCCTGTAACATGCTACAAACTGTAGAGCAGTTTTGCCTATGGTTAATTGCACCTGAATGGTCTCTGATGCTTCGTGAGTTGCCACCAGCCTGGAGGTGTGGGTATCCTTGATGAATATGGATACACCGCATGATATGAGGTAAGACCTGTTAGTGATGTTCTCCATACTGCTCAAGAGAAGCAGCTTGACATGACCGAATGGCAATGCGGCAAACAAAATCTGAGGTAACAGGGAGACAGGGAGAGGGGAATTATGAGTAAGAGTTTAACTCAAGAGTTTGTAGCTGACTCGAGCTTGGAAAATGGCCGGCTCGGTTCCGAGGTCGGAACTGAAACCCATACATAAGGAATGAATGAGGATTAACAATATCAGATCAATAATTATTTAGAGAGGCTGACAAAGGTTAAATTATTACAGAATACGGGGAATATCACAGAACATGAAGAGGTTGCTATTGAAGAGTGCTAAGGAGAAAATAAGGGAGTACCTGGCTAATATTAGACAACTTGCTGTTAAGCAATTGTTTTTGACACCAACTCCAAAGCATAAAAACTTTTGGTACGAGTTGGGCAACAGAAAGGAGAAAGGGTTGTTGCCAAATGGACTCAGGAATCCTATAACAATAAAATTTTCCAGAGATCCTGTAGAGGTATTAAGATATATTTTGGAAATTTTAAGAAAATTTGTATAACTGGCAAATCAAGAAAAAAGCACAAATGCAATTATTTATGGAACACTTAAATATGCCAAGGTTAGAAGTAGATGAGTCTCAACAACTGACAATTAAGATAGGAGGAGATGTGATAAAAATGGTGATGTATCACTAATCTGCAGGAAAGTCTTCAGGAACAGATGGTATTCTGGTGAAAGTTTGGAAACTAGGAGAGAAGAAAGTGATAAAGATCTGAAATGTTTTGTTTAACAGTATTTTAAAAGGACGGGGAGTACCAACATTCTGAAAAAAAGATGTGGTGGCTGTAATACCTAAAAACTGTAAAGACCCATCAGATCCAGCTTCATATAGGTCCATTTCAATTTTAAACCATGATTATAAAGTACTTATGTCTGTAATGGCTAAAAAAATGGTAACAGTGTTAACAAAATTTAGAGATGGATGAATATGATTTTGTGGAAGGGAGGTACACATCTGACAAAATTAACAGAACAATGATGATCCAGAGGTAAGCAGAAGGTAAGAAAATATTGCTGTTGATGGTGGGTCTTCGCGCAGAAAAAGCATTCAACAGAGTAGGCTAGAATTTTATGACTAGGGCAATGGAAGTATTTGCATTTCCTGATACAATAATAATGTTAACTAGAAGGATATATGAGGAATCAGAGGCAAAAATCAAAGTGGGAGGGTTCCTCTCTGATAAGTTGCATCTGAACAGAGGACCCAAGCAGGGGTGCCCTCTTTCCCCTTTGTTATTTGCATTATATTTAGAACTACTGGAAAGGAAAATAAGGGACACAGACATTCAAGGATACAACTGGTATGGTATTCAAGAAAAGCTGGCTTTATATGCAGATAAAAATAAGTTATGTACTTACCATAACATTCCATATTTGTTGTCCTTTATCTCACCTTCTTTCTTGTTGGTTGGGTTCGAAGCTGACCCTTGGCTCCAACTCAGCCATATTCTAAAGCTGGAGAGCTTCCTCTGGCTCGAGGCTAGTCCCTATCCCATCATGCCTAACGCTACTTACCTAGATCTCGTTTGTGATGTGTAGATATATAAACTATAGACATATCTAACAGAAAATATATATATATATATATATATATATATATATATATATATATATATATATATATATATATATATGTATATAAGAAGAAACCCTCAAGCCATAAGTAGAAATTTTTATTTTATCCAACTCATAAGGCAGGAAGAGAATCAGGGCCTATATAGTCAAATATGGATATCTCCTCTCAATCCTCCAGGAGGGGAAAGGAGGGTGGGATGGAAGAAGGAAGGTGAGATCAACGACAATAAACATGGAACGTTATGGTAAGTTCATAACTTCTTTATGTTATGTTGTCCCTATCTCACCTTCATTCTTGTTGGTTGGGACAGCGTACCCATCACCTTCTTCTTGGGTGGCTCAATGGAATATACTCTTCAGAACCATGGAACCAAAGGATGCCCTGTTCCGGGAGGTCACATCTAATTTGTAATGAGTAATGAAGGTATGGGGGTTAACCCACATAGCCGCCACACAAATTGAGTCAAACAGCAGCCTGGCCCAAAAGGCAGTAGAGGTAGACAAAGCCCTTGTTGAATTTTCCCTGGTAGTTGCTTGTTCTGTGAATTATAGGCGTAAGTAATGGTATCCAAAATCCATTTTGATAAAGTCACTTTTGATACTGGAGTTCCCTTTTTGTTCTCTGCAAAGGATACAAACAACTGGTCAGATTGTCTGAATTCCTGAGTCCTGTGCAAATAGAAATGTAATTGTCTATGAACATCCAATTGGTGGAGTTTATACTCTGCCTTGTTGCCATAGTTCGGAAAAAACACTGGTAGTTCTATCGATTAAGATTGAACTCTGAGCAAACTTTTGGTAGAAAGGAAGGGTTGGTCCTGAGAGAAACCCTATCTTTGTGGAAAATTAAATAAGGGGGATGAGTGGAAAGGGCTTGTTATTCTGATACCCTCCTAGCTGAGGTAATGGCGATCAAGAAAATCATTTTCCAAGTCAAACATTTTAGAGCACAAGAACTGGCTGGTTCGAATGGAGGAAGAATCAAGGCAGCTAGGACTAAATTTAGATTGCAAGGAGGAAGTGGTTCTCTTACTGGTGGTCTCAAAAGAATGGTAGCCCTCAGAAAAGCTTTGCATAGCCTATGAGACATAACATTAGAACCCATTTCTCCCACATGGAAATTGGAAATAGCAGCCAACTGAAATGGGATAGTTGCTGCTGCTGCTGCTATTGCTCTGTGGTTAAAAGTTTCAGCCAGGAATTCTAGTATCTTTGAAATGGGTGCAGTAACAGGATCAATATTATTGTTGACAGCCCAACAAGAGAACCATTTCCCTTTACTAGTATACAGTTTCCTTGTAGAGGATTTGTGAGAGGAGATGAGAATATGTTGTATGGCCGGGGAGATGTCAGGAAGCCTGGCTAAACCGGGAAGTGGAGGAACCACACTGTCAGGGTCTGTAGGGAAGGATGAAGTGTGCCCGAATGATGCATCAGCAGGTCAGGAGCTGGGTCCAGGATCCAAGGCTCCTCCAGGAGATGAAGCCATAGAAATGGGAACCAGATTTGATGAGGCCAGCAGGGGGCAATGAGGATTAACTTGCAACCCACCAATTTTGTTTTCTGAAGAACCTTGGGGATCAGAGGAAACAGAGGAAAGGCATACAGAAGTCCCGGGGGCCAATCGTGAACAAGTGCATCCCTGGGTGATTGTCCCAGTAGGGGGACTAGGCTGAAGTAGCTGCTGCATTTGACATTGATGGATGTGGCAAAAAGATCACAGCAAGGCTGGCCCCAGTTGTGAAAGATCTGATTCACAATGTCTTGTTTCAGGGACCACTTGTGAGGCATAAGAATAGCCCTGCTGAGTTTGTCCACTATCATGCTGGATTTCCCCGGGATGTGCATCGCGATCAGAAAGCGTTGGGAGGACATCGCCCATTGCCATACTCTTAGGGCCTCTTGACATAAGGGACAGGATCTGGTTCCACCTTGCTTGCTGATGTACCATACCACTGACACGTCAACTGTCTGTATCGCAATCATCCCCATGGGGAGATAGGTGTGAAGTGCTTGCAATGCCAGGAGCACTGCTCTCATCTTGAGGACATTTATGTGCAAATGGTACTCGTGTTGTTGCCAAGTTCCGTGAACAATCTGTCCCAGATAATGCTCCCCCACCCTATCTGGGAAGGGTCTGTGGTCACTGTGGCCACTGGTTGGGGAGAACGAACTGTCAGCTGGGTGGACTGAAGCCACCATTTTAGGTCCTTCTTGCAGGTCTCCATGATGAGAATTTCGTGAGACATGGATAGATTTTGCAAGGACCATTCATGTGGAAATGCACCAAGGGAACTACAGTTATAGCTGCTGCCATTCAGCCCAGGAATTTGAGAACAAATCTTGCTTGAGTCTTTTTCCTCCCGATTAGAGTTGCAACTTGGTGTTGAATGGTGGACACCTTCTCCTGAGGCAATTTTGCTATCATATCTTTGGTGTCTAGATCTGCTCCTATAAATGTAAAATATTGACAAGGCAATAAGTCAGACTTTTCGTAGTTTGTAGTGATGCCTAGCTGAGAGCAGAGGCATATTGTGGTGTCCCTTGTCTCCGTTAGTCGATGCTCAGTGGTGGTGGTAAGGAAGCAGTCATCTAGATATGGAAACACCCGGATTCCTTGATGCCTCAGATGAGCCGTGACTACTGCCATGCATTTGGTGAACACCCTGGGTGCTGTGGTAAGCCCAAAGGGCAGAGCTCTGAACTGGTAGTGACTGGCTTTCAGATGGAAGTGTAGAAATGTCCTGGATCACCTGTCCATCTTGATATGGTAGTATGCATCCTGGAGATCAATGGAGCACATCCAATCGTCCTTTCTCAGAAAATGAAGTATGGACTGCAGTGTCACCATCTGGAACCTTGTCTTTTTGACAGTCTTGTTGAGTCTGCTGAGGTCCAAAATTGGTCTCTAGTCCCCTGTTTTCTTTGGTACTAAAAAGAACCTTGAGTAAGTTCTGGATCCGATTTGGTCTGCGGGGCCTTCTTGGATGACTCTTTTTCTTAGCAACTTTTAAACTTCTAGAGTTGCTCGTTCCCTCAGATCGGGTGGCACATCAGGATGGATTTTTGTTTTTGGGGAAGAGGTGGCATGGAGAAAGGAATATTGTATCCCCTGGATATTATCGACTGTACCCATGTGTCTTCTGTGATCTCTTGCCAAGCTTCTGGGTACAGTGACAATCTTCCCCTGACTGCCTCCAGAGTTGGACAGGCAAGCCTCCTTTCAGGAGTGCTGGAATGGCCTCCCAGAGAACCTATCTCTGTCTCCCTGACTCTGTGGACCCCCAATGCTGTGAGGCCAGCATCTATCATTATTATCCCCCCCTCTGCCCCGGGGGAAAATTCGCCAAGTGCATCAGGCAAAGTTCCCTGGGATTTCCAGACCCACATTTTTCCACCCTTTTGACCTTTGGGGTAAGGCCGAGAAGGTATGGAAAAACGTACTCCCACGGCAGAGAACGACTTGCCATCCCACTTGCACCTGGTTAAATTCTCTTTTACCTTAGGCCTGAACAACAATGAGCCATCAAAGGGGGCATTGGTAAAGGAGGACTTGAAAGGCTCCCCAAATTGACAAAGGTGCATCCAGGAATGCCTTCATAAGGCGACTCCTGTGCCTGCAGCCCTACTCACTCCATTGGCTGCATGGGAGATAAGCTGCATGGAGGAGTTAACTATCAAAGATAAGGTTGCAAGCTGAGAAGCAGTCTTATCTGCAGCTCCCGGAGTTGTAGGATCCTGTAGGGTATCTCCTACCTCTTTCAGGAGATCCTTCTGAAGATGACTGAAATGGGATAGATAATTCAGTGACCTGAGAGTAAAGGCCACTGAAGAAAAGACATACTTCCCATATATGTCTATCGTACGTAACTCTTTGTTCGGAGGATGGACAGATGTAGAAATCTCTGCTAATTCCTTCTTAGTGCCTGCCGCCACCATCATAGCATCAACTGGCATACCCTTGGATAGGAAGGATTTGTTTTCAGGGGCCATTATAAATTTATTGGGCCAATGCAGAACTGGTTCCATCGATTCCTGAGAGCTTCACACCTTTCTACTTACTACCCCTAGCAGTGGGTCGAAGGGCGGAGTCACCCAAGAGGTGGAGGGTCAGGAACTGAATGCATCCAGGTACACAGACTCATCTTCAGAAGGGGAAAGGTACTTCCAGCCACCCATCTGTCTGAGGATTTCCAGGATGTTGGAGAATGAGACATCCTCAGAGGGGGACCGCGGGGACCCTTCTGAGTCCTCCAAGTCCGTTCATGATGTCAGAGTCTCAGGGAAGTCCACATGCTTCCTCTTACATGTTCTCTTACAGAGAACCTCCTTAGGGGGATACTCAGGAGAGGTTTTGGAAGGAAGGGGTCACCCAATGAAGCATCCTGGGGCACTGTTTCCCTGCACTTAGAATGGAGGGGTGGTGAGAGGGAAGAAACTGGCTCTGTAGGGGACGGAGTAGCTGAAGTCGAGGAAGGAGCTGTCTGACAGGACAACACATCCTCATCACCTCGAAGGCACCACGCTCCCGGTCCAAGAGTGTCTACAGCTCTGAAGAGTTGAGACACCTCTCACACACCGAGGGTGATGGCTCTGAGGCTAATGTGGGAGCCGAGCTTACCTGGGCTGAAGCTCCAAGAGGGAGAGTGGGGTCGGACAAGGGTCCGATGCCGCTCCTCCCTTGAAGCCAATGAGGGAATGTCAGATCCCTCGGTAGAAGGAGGTATCGAGGAGATCGAAGCGGATGTTGCAAACGAGAGACCAGAAGTGTTCGGAACTGTTTCCATCACAATGACTTACATGTACTCTGGCTCCGAGCTTAGGTGAGTCAAAGGAAGAATAGATGGTCTGGGGGGAAGAGTAGTCGACTCCACATCCATATGGGCTGGGGTCGATAATATTTTGGAGAGCCAGTGTCTTGAGAAGCCTCTTCACATCATCGCCCTTAAGACTCCTGGATGATCGAGAGGAGTGGGTGGACGATCGGTGACCGCCAGCCACTGATTGCGGAAGCAGTTACTGTGGAGCAGACCACACTGGTTCCAAGGAAGGAGATTTAATCCTTTTATGACTCCTAGATGGTTCTGAAGACACTGATGGAACTGCAGGAGATAAGGTCTTGTTGGACCTGAGAGGTTTCGGATTCAACGAACTGGTAGATTTCTCTAAGTGTCTCGATGGCTCCAAAGTTGGAACCGACAAAATTGTCAGTTTAGGTGATTTCCCTGGTTTGCTAGCCTGATTCCCCACTGCTGGAGTGTCAAAAGGCCCTTTTAGTAAACCTCGCAAAATAAGTTTGTTTTTGTGCTCCAGCAGGACTCTGGCACTGAAAGCATGACAAATAGAACACGAGTCCTGCAGGTGCATGGCTCCCAGACAATAAACACAACTCATATGTCCATCAGTCAGAGACATTTTCTGGGAGCACGAGTCACATATTTTGAATCCAGAAGGTCTGGATTCTTTGGGCACTTCTTTGGACATTATCACAACAACAAAGAACAGTACAGTAACTACAATACACTGAAACTATATCTATCAGACAAACAGCTTTACAATAACCACTAAGAAACTAAGCAACTAACTTTTTTTTTTTTTTTTTTTTTAAACAACAAAAAACAGAAGGTAGGAAGGTAATAGAAGGGGAGATCCTCTAAGTTAAACTACAATTCCCCAACTGAGGAGAGCCTCTAACTTAAACAGCTACTCCTTACCAGAAAAGGAAAAGGAGGGAATAAGGGGAAAGGCCTCTAACTGAAACAGGCTAAGAGTAAGGGAGAATCCTCTAAGAAAAAATGGATTCGACAAGGGGAATAGGCCTGGAGACAGAAGGATGCCCTAAACAATGGTAACAACCAGAAAGCAGTGATAGGGGGGCTAAAAAAACGCTACTAATCTACAGAGAGACCCTGAAGAAATATCAAGATTTAAAACCAGAAAACAACAATAAAATTCAAAAAGTTAGCCTGAGCCAGTATCCAGCAATCCCAAAGCTTCAAGTGGCAAACGAGATCTGGGTAACTAGCGCTAGGCATGATGGGATAGGGACTAGCCTCGAGCCAGTGGAAGCTCTCGAGCTTTAGAATATGGCTGAGTCGGAGCCAAGGGTCAGCTTTGAACCCAACCAACAAGAAGGATGATGAGATAGGGACAACATAACATTATTATTTTGTATTTGACAGAACCAGAATGGGATATCTCAGTTTTGTGGAACATCCTGAGATGCTTCTTTTTTTTTGGGATATAAAATGAATGAAGACAAAACAATAACTATAGCTGTAAACTATGTACTCACATATGAACTGGTTCAGCAATACCCATATTTATGTCGATATGATAAAATGAAGTATTTTGCAGTATGGGTTAAAAATGATGCTGTCATGGCAGCTAAGGACATATGGGAAGACTCTAAATAAAAGATAAAACAAAAACTGAGAAACTGCAAGCTCTTGCCTACAGATGTGGATAGCAAGATACAAGCAATACAAATGTTTTTAGTCTCTTTAGTGTTATAAACAGGTAAGGCATATTTATATCAACCAGAAGAGAAGTTGTGGATAATAATTAACAAAGAGTTGAATGATTTTTGTCTGAAAGAAAAAGAGGGCAAAAGTCATGAGGGATAGATTGATCCTTCTAATAGAACAATGAGGTTTAGGATTACCTGATTTGAAGGGATAATTTACAGCTATAGATTTAAAGCTCTTATACATAACATAAGCAGAAATGTACAATTCAAAGTAGAAAGTCATGATGATGAAAGTGTGGGGGGGATTCAAGAAATGAGGAAAGCATGGGATTTTGGATGCAGATCCTTAAGAAGAATAAGGGTCATTACATTAGGGGTACAGAGAATAGGCAGGATGGGTCTGGAGTTTACTGGAGGAAGCAGACAAAGGAACCACAGGACTGGGAACAGATAATTAGAGAGGGAAAGCTAACAGACTGGGAAGAGGCCAAGACATTTGGACTGCAGGCTAGAGACTGCCATCCCTGTCTGGGATTGATATCAGAGTATAAGCACAAAAAAGGGATAGGGGAATACTAAGTTGAATCTGGAAAAGAATCTGGTGTTAAATAGGGTTACTTAGTAGGGCATATAAAATGTTGCTTGATGACAAAAAGAATCAATCAGAGGAGGTAAAAAAAAAAGTGGAAGCGAGGCTAAATAAAGAAATTCACAAAGATACAGCGGGAGGACACATGCATAGCTCTCAAATATGCAACAAAGTCTAGCTAAAAGATTTAGGATTTTTGCTTGGAAGTGTTTGCATCAGTATTTTTATACCCCAAGCAGACTAAAGAATTTTTTCTCAGGAAGATGGCAAATGCTGAAAGTGTAGTATAGCATATATTTCTGGAATGTGATCAGCTGGCAGACTTTAAACATTCCCTACAGAGTACTCTGTCATGAGTACTGGGCGAGCAAATTAGTGTAACTAAGAAAATGATCTTTTTGAGCTGGGGTACAAAATCTGAATTGCCCAAACATTGTGTAAGGCCTTGTTAAGTTTAATTCTGATGGATGCCAAAAACGCAAATACTAGAAAATAGAAATTAAAGTCTACCCAATCATAGTTAAAGTAGCGAAAATTGTACCAGATAAAAAACAACAGGAAGTAGGATCTTTAGAAACGGGTATGAGTAAATTACGTAAAAAAATAAAAACTGTGGTAAAAATACACAAAGAAAAATGTTTTAGAGGGGGAATGAGGTTTAAGAGAAGGTAGAAATTGAACAATTTATGTAATGCTGGATTGATTATATTGTTCTGAAGATTATATGTGATGTATAATGTTTATAAATGAAAACTTGTTAACATGGTTTGATTACTTTTATATAAATATAATTTTGCCTATGTCACAAGCAGAGGAGGAATGAGGTTTAAGAGAAGGTAGAAATTGAACAATTTATGTAATGTTGGATTGATTATATTGTTCTGAAGATTATATGTGATGTATAATGTTTATAAATGAAAACTTGTTAACATGGTTTGATTACTTTTATATAAATATAATTTTGCCTATGTCACAAGTATAATTCAAGATGTTTAAAAAACAGAGCAAGAGACTATACGTCTAATGAATTGCATGAGCCACTGAGACAAAGAGACATGACTAAGGCATTGCAATCGATCAAGTCAGTGGCAGATTGCTCAGTCAGATTTAATACCACAGCTGAAGAGCAAATGAAATTATGCTCATTCAGTTAAAAATTCTGCCTGCAGAGCTAGAATTGTATAAAATAAAGTAAAAAAATGTGTGTGTGTGTGTGTGTGTGTGTGTGTGTGTATATATATATATATATATATATATATATATATATATATTATATAAATATTTATCTACTTTAAATAATTGAATTACCACTTCTTTGAGTTATAGAAGATCAAGACAATGTTGCCCAAAACTTAATTCATTGAACTCCCAGAACATTGTATTTTGCCAGTGGAAAACTAACGACTTGGCCACCAATAATCAAAATACAAACCAAAGCAAATTAAACCCAAAGTGGGGGGCTTTGCCCCCACACCCTCCTAATTAAGTATACCAACTCTGAAATTGCACTACAATTGAGAAAAGGGCGTTTGCCATAGTGGCCAAGTGGTTAGCTCCTCCCTTTACCCATAATGCCCCTGACCACTGAATTACTTCATATCGATTTTCCTGCTACTATACTATTTTTGAAACATAAAAAATATTCATAATACTGTAGAAAAGGCAGAATAGTAACAGAACACATGCTTTCATATTTGTTCTGGTTCTCAAAAACACTTTTAAAATGAATGCCTTTCCTATATACAACCGGTTTGTTACCCACTTTCTCCTTTACTTGTACACATGATATACCAATTTGTGTTTAAAATCCAGCTTAGTTTGCCACTGGCAAGACTAAAAGTGGTGAAAAAGCTGCTCTCCATGCTCTGATGTGCTTTATCCTCATAACTTTGTGTATTCACTAAGGTGGTAGTGTTATGCATTTCCATGTGCAGGATAGGGGTGAAATAACCTATTTCCCTTTTATATTGAACCTCAGATATATCAAGTCGTTCAAGAGCCCCAGTGGGTATCCCTGTTTGATGAACATGTATTTTTATTTCAGACATTCTTCCCTAAAGTGGGTGTCCAATGTTGTCATCCTTGCAGCTAGAAGAATTTTTATTTTACTGTCAAACAAGCAATATCTTTCCACTAGTATTTTACATGCACTGACATCTTAGGCCAATACTAAACATATCTTGCATTTTATGTGCATTTATTAAGTATGGTATTTGGATCTGTTATATGACCTGAGATTGCAACCTTGTAGCTTTAAATAATAACTCTTGTACACATGTCAGATATTCTCTGTAAACACATTATATTGAAGATTGTACAGTAAAGGAAATATTTTCCAAGCTAGCAATCCATTACAACTCCTTTCAATAGTTTTACTTCAACATCCTCTCTTAGATGCTTTTAGAGAGCTCATTTAAGCTAGATGTTGATGTAAGTATTTGAGAAACCACCCACAATGACATCATAAAACTTTAATATTACTACTTTGTTAAGAAGCTTTTTTAGGGTTTACCTTTAAAACCTCGAATCACACTTGTGCGAGTGGTCATATCCTCGCATCGTAAAAATGAAACTGGAAAAAGTGACAGTTTCTAATGTTCGAAAAGCAGCAAATCGAACAGCCGATTCGCTGTTTTTCAAACATGAATGTCAACAACAAAAGTATATGCCATGTAATTCAGGGGGGCAAGCCCCCCTGCACCCCCCACACCCCCTTCTTTATTATTCTAACTCCGAGATTGCACTACAGCGGGGAATGGAACCATTTTGAACTCCCCACTATAGTGCACTCTGCCCCTAAATGTCGAATGTGCAATGAGCGACTCTCACTGTGCATTCATTCATTGCACATTCGAACCGTCTTCCGTTCAAAGTTTTCAGAACTTGAAAACTGTCTTTCGAACATTTGATGGTCGCCCGTGTGCAATATGCACATGTAAAGGTAAACCTTTTTTAGCATTTCAAAGTGCTTGACTTGCTGTGAAGACCAAAACCAGATGACATCATGTTCCAGTAATTTTATACGTGATACTGTAACATCTGACAAGTTAGGAAGAAACTTTGAAAGTCTAGTCCATTAGTAGGAATTGCATAAGAACAGATTTGTGTTGTTGATTTTAAATTTTGACAGCAGTATTAACTTTTGTAGTATATGGTCTGAGACCCTGAGAAGTCAGAATATGTTCCATATACTTGAGATACCCATGACTGATGTTTTTTAGTGTAGGGGGTTTTGCCTCAGTCTGTTCAGTAATTCAATCCTACTCATATCATGCTTTAATATCTTGTGCAAGAAAAGCACCTGAGATGTTCACAACACTGTCCAGATCCTCACTCATATCAATTAGTATTCTCTGAAATACATTTGGCTTTGATGATAGACCAAAAGTCAACCTCTGGTGTGTGTGTATATCCTAAAAGAATATTACAAGTACACATTTTTACACTGAATTCATCTAATTTGGAGTGTCAAACTCCCAGATTTGAATCCAAGTTGGAAAAATATTTAAAATCAGGAATGCCTGAAACAATCTATAGTGACTAGTACTCTGTTGTTGTCCGTCTGCTTAAATCTTGCAGATCAGTACTTACTTTATCTGGCTTTACAACATTCATCATGACATTCAACCTTTCAGTCAGAACAGCTTGTTTAACAGTTAAACCAACAGGCATCATTCTTCTTAGCTCTTGTTCAGTCTTACCTGTAGCACATTGCTGATAGCCTTGGACATGTGGTTACACGGATGTCGTCTGGAAAAATGTTAATGTGATATTTCATATTTCTGAAAATATCACTATATACCACTGACTGGGCTGAAACTAAACGTCCGGATTTAATTTGTGCCTGTTTATTTTCAAATAAGCGTTCTTTGTGTATTAATTATCTGATGCTGTATTTTCTTCAGTGCAGTAGCTTTCTTTTGAATAACTTCTTAAGTTACCATTTCAACTGTTAGTGTTTAAAACATTTTCTCTCTGTGCTTTAGTCTTTTGAAATGCCTGTTCCCATACCAGTTTTTCAGTCACTTCTTTTGACTAAAAGACTTATTAATATTAGATGTATCATACTACTTCCTTCCAAATCATTTATGCTGCCTAACTTAAAATATTCATGAAGGCTTCTGCACAAAGGTGATAGTTGCTTTATGCTTGTACACTCTAAATTCTTAACTCTATCCAGCTTTTCCCAGGGTGTACAACCCAAGGTGTTTGGTGATTCAGTGTGTTTTGAAAAGACACCAAGTGGAGCATAAGCAGATACTTGTAATATTTGTAATTTACTTTGAACTAATTATTCCAGTTTATGACCTGACTAAGTCAACAGAGTACAAGTAGAATTACACACATTACCAGACAAACTCAGTGATTTTAACAGACTCTAATATATTACATTCTGCTCTATTATCAAGCTTTAAAGTAATACCTTTCCCCTTGAATAACTAGCTTTTGCTGATCAAAATATGATCTGACGTTGTCATTTTCATTTATTCCTCGATGAATGGGTCTCGGATCTGACTTGGCAGCTTTCCTCTAGGATCCGCCTCTCGAGCTCTTCTCTTTACACATAGTGCCCCTGACCACTGCATTACCTTTGATCTCACTGGCCTCTCTAACAATTCGGTTGGGATTGTGTTCTCTTGAGTTCAACAGGTTTGTAATTTGGGAATAGTGAGTAAAAACGTTAGAGTTTAACTTAATTTCCCTTATTTATCATTTTTATAACATCCTCCCTTTACTGCTAAGCTAGTTTTTTTTTTTTTTTTTTTATAATTTGTTTAACATCCTTCAGTATTCTTCCTTACCACAGCTGCTTCTTAAAACTTGGTGGCTTTTGAGTTGCCCACCTCTACTATAAATGTGATATTGGATACTCCTCCCAGTCCCATCACATCAGATCATTCTACTGTGTACAGTGAGATCACTTGGAAAGGCCTACCCCCTTAGTTTCTTAATCTTGAATTATTTTCTGTTTCCTCCCTTCCTACTTAACTAAAAAAACACTTTATTCAGCTGCTTTTGTTTTTGTCTCTCTTCCTACTTTATTACTTTATTTTGCATTTACTGCTTGATCTTAAAGTGTTCAATTGCATTTATTATTCTGCATTTATTACTACTTGTTAGTAGCCTGATTACATTGTAATTGTTACTCTAAGCATCTTAGTTTTGGTTAAAGGACTTGGGCTTCAAACAAGTTATTTTACATTAAGAAGTTTTATGGTCTGCACTCTTGTGGGTGGAAAGGGTAGCCTCCGCCTTTCTGAGCTGAGAATTGCTGGGTGATGGCCTATTGTGCCTATTGTACTAAGTGTCTGTGTTTAAGCAGATGCATTCCAAACCAGTTATTTTACATTAGGAAGCTTTGCGGTCTAGACTCTTGTGCAGGAAAGTATAACTTACACCCTTCTAAGCTGGGCATTGCTGGTTGAAGGTTCATTGTGTCTGTTATTCTGTAAGTGTCTTAGTTCTGGTTTAAGCACTTGGAGTTAAACCAGTTACTTTACATTGGGAGGGTTGTGGTCTAGACTCTTGTGGCAGGAGAGTGTGGCCTACACCCTTCTAAACTGGGAATTGCTAGTGAAGGCTCATTATGCCTGTTATTCTAAGTGTTTTTATTCTGATGTAACCACTTGGGTTCTACACCAGTTACTTTACATTAGGAGGATTTGTGGTCTAAACTCTTGTGGCAGAAGAGTATAGCCTACACCCTTCTAGTTGGTAACTGCTGTTTGACGGCCTATTGTGTCAATTATTCTGAAGTGTCTTTGAACTGGCTTAAGCATTTGTGCTCCAAAACCAGTTGTTTTACATTAGGAAGGTTTGTGGTCTTGACTCGTGGTGGGAGAGTGTGGCCTACACCCTTCTATGTTGGGAATTGCTGGTGAACTACTGCATTATTTAAACTGCTTTCTGCTGTTTCGACTGTGATTTTAAGCACTTTGAATTTTTAGTACTTATGCATTTTATAGCATAGGCTAGATTCAGACTCACTGCATCTAGACTGATATCACTTGAGCACTAAAACCAGTGCTTCACTGAGATACTGAAATATCTGAAGCATCCATTGCTTCCAACTAACTAAGTGCTTGTTTTTCCTCTAATATTGCACTTTTAATGTGTATTTGCATCCCACTGTCTGTTTGAATTGTCTGAATTATTGTTTGTTACATTTTACTGTACACTGTACTAGTTCAGCTGTAGCACTGCCCAGTTAAGTTTGCTATTTTTGGGTCTGTTTTGTAACTTCTGAGCATCAACTTCAAGCCACTTTTGTTGGTGAAGGCCATTCTGCACCCTTGTGTGAGGAGAGTGCCATCTTGATCCCATCTAATCGAGAGTGATTGGACTAATGCTCAGAGAGAGCATTCTTACTGGCTAGTTTGAGTAAAAAAGGGTATTTTCTTGTTTTATTTAAACCCCATGTTTGCACTTGTTTGTGTGTTGCACTCATGTATCGTGCAGTGCCACATAGCAGTGGATACCGTTGGTGGTTATAGACACAAACGTTGCTTTGCCAGAGATGGTCTTCATCTGTCACCCCTGGGGTTTCAGCTGTTGGCTAAGGCTCTTGCCACCTCCAAAGTGCATTTTTAGGCAGTGTCTTAAGGGCAAAATTCCCCAGTGTAAAAACTCCAACTAAAAATAACCTCAAGGTTATGCTGCTAAATGCTAGGAGTCTCAACATGAAACTGCACTCACTGGAAGTTGTCCACACCTTGGAAGATACAGACATTTGTGGTTTCATGAAGACCTTGTACAAGGCTGGGGAAAGCACCCAAGCCATACCAGGTTACACCTCCTTCCACACGTTCAGACCTCAAACTGAAGGCATGAAAACTAAAGGAGGCAGTGTATCAATATTCATTAAAGATAAATACACCTCCAGATTGGTTAAACTGCATGATTCCCTGGAGACACTTCAGGTGCAATTAACTGTTGGTAGGACACCTATTCAAGTCATTGCCAGCTACAGGACTCCCTCCATGAATCAGGACACCCACTCTGCCTGTTTGAATCTACTTGAGTCTATCATGATACATCCAAACACCATGGTTTTGGGCAACTTTAACTACCCATCCATTGACTGGGTAAATTACTCGTGCGCAAACTCACTTGCCCAAAGGTTCCTTGACTTCATTAACTCCGTATGAATAAAGTGAACTGTTTTTCTCTACAGTGGACACACAGCTTTTTGTTTTACTTGGAGTTGAAGATAGGGTTATCTTCGGATCCAACGGTTCGACTCTTGGAGATCTCAGATCTGACAGCTTCGAAACCGAAGGTCAGATCGGAGAAGGAGTAATGATGGTATGTGAGCGAGGTTTAAGGCTCACAGATTCAGTGGGAGATGGAGACAGTAAGACCCCCATGTGGATCTGTGTTCTGAGGAATTCTCTCATCATTCTATCCACCTCTGCTTTGGAAAGGCTTTAGGAGGACCCTACTGACCAGGAAGTGGAAGGTGGTTGAGAAGACTTTCTTAGAGTCTCTTGCAGGAAAGGAGATCTTAGTCTTGGAGACAGTGGCTCTGGAGGAAAATGAAGGCTTTGAAGCCAAGGAGACTCTGAGGTTGAAGGTCAGATTTGAGTATTTGGTGGTCTTAGCTGGAGGCTCCAATATCAGAGCAGATTTGGGAGATCTGACAGGAAAGTGTTTTCTGTGTTCCTTGCACTCCATGGGTTTTGATTTTTGAGAGGGGGTTTGAACCCCACAAAGTAGACACAGTAGAAAAAGGTTTAGAAGCAGAAATAAGGTCCATAAGCACTAATTTGTTACATTGATCACTGGTGGCTCTGGTCTTGAAACTAGCACAAATATTACAAGTAGTATCTAGGTAAGCAGGGCTTAAACAATAAACGCACTCCTTGTGGACCTCAGAGTTGGGTATCTTGGGCCCACAGGAAGTGCACTTCTTAAATGCAGTAGGCTTTTCAGCCATTGCTATGAAGTATGCCTAATGGTAAAAAATATGTCAAAAAAGAGAAGAAAGATTTTTTTTGTATGAGGTAGACAGAAAAAGAAAGTTATACCAACAAAGGTAATATCACTACCTTACAGAGAAGATAAAGGAAAAAGGGAAGATTTACCATAGGATCATAGGAAGTTACTAGGCCTACTAATGGCCTTGGGGCCCTTACAAGCCTAGCCAAGTTCTTACCCTTATTTCCAGGATCAGCACCTATGCCCCTGTCCAAGAGGGACAAGTGGAACAACTGGGGTGAATTAACGGTCACTGATCAAATCATGCAGATTGCATTTGAAGAGCCAAAGAGGTACTCTGTTTAAAATGAAGAGGGAGTCTGTTCCAAAGGTATGGTAACCTCTGGGAGATAAATGTGTCCCTCCAGCAGGTTTTATTAATGTCACATACCAGGTTAAGGTATTTAGAGTAGTAACCCGTGTAACATTTGACTTACTAATATGCAGCATTTCCAATAAAACAGGGTCAGAGATTGCCTTGTATGCAAGGCAGAGATCATATCTGAGTAGTCTGTATGAAACAGAATAAAGTGACAGTAATTTCAGATGATCCCCCATAGAACAGATGCTGAAGACCTTGAATTTTCCTTGTGAGTAATTTGTGTTGTAATGTTCAGGGGTTCAAACCCCCTCTCAAAAATCAAAACCCACGGAGTCCAAGGAACACAGAAAACACTTTTCCAGTTGCTGCAGGAGCTTGGAAAAGTGCATACCAAAATGGGCACTATACTCAATTATTAGCCTGATGAGGGACGAGTGCAGGGAGGTTATAACTTCTTTTTTTCTGGTGGCAATGTCCTTACTTATGAGATAAGCAATATACAATGCCCTTCTTACCACTGTGGAGACATGGTGGTCAAAGGGAAGGTTGCTGTCAATCTGTGTGCCCAGGTCTCTCACCACTGAGTGCATACTTAAGGTGTTGCTATTGATGTGGTAGTTAGCAGGAACATCACTTTTACCAAAAGGGATGATAATACATGTTTTTAATTGAGTTTAAGGTCATGACTTTGACACCAATCATTTGTTTATTTAAGACCCTCTTGTAGGATGTCGACATCATTTGCAGATACTATGACTGCTCCCAGTTTGCAGTCGTCAGCAAACTTTGTCAGTCATAGACCTTTAGTTTTTGCTTATACTCCACAGAAACAGATTTCAAAGAGTAGAGGTGCCAGGGCTGATCCCTGTGGAACACCACTGGCTACATGTCTGCTGTTGGAGGTGGATTCTCCTATTCTGACTATATGAGTTCGATCAGTGAGCCAGTTTGTGACCCATCTAATGATATAAGGGTTGATGCCTAGTTGGGTGAGTTTATCAATGTTGTCTGAGTAGGGGATAGAGCCAAACACCTTGGCTAAGTCCAGGTAGGTTGTATGCACAGATTTCCCCTCGTCCGGGGCCTTGGTCACTGTCTTGAAGAAGTCCACCAGGTTTAACAATCATGATCTCTTTATGACAAATCCAAACTGAGTAGGGTCAAGTGTTTGGAGATTACCTATATTTTTGCTGATAAGGTCCATGATGATTCACTACATGGCCTTGCAGATAAGGCTAGACAGGCTAATAGGTCTATAGTTCCCTGGGTCAGTGGAAGCACCACCTTTGTGCAAGTGAATAACGGTTGTTGTTTTGCATTCAGCTGGTATGAAGCCGGTGCTTAGACTATGATTGAAAAGAGTACCCAATGGTGATACTAATTCGTGTTGGAGCCAATGTAGTACGCACCCTGGGATGTTATCAGGTCCCATAGATGCTGTGTTTTGGCCTTAGAGAGGGCATTTATGATCTGCTATTTAGAGATACAAGGTAGGGGACAGGTAGTAGGGATGTCATGAGATATGTGTGGCCGGGACATGGGAGTGAAGTTTTCACAGAACTTGTCGGCCAACAGGTTAGCTATGTCAACAGGCTCAGTATATGTGGTATCATTAAGTACCAGTTCGGCACAAATCTGGGCCTTTCCATTTAGGTTACAGATGTAACGATAAAATGCCTTGTGGTTGTCCTTTTTTGAGGAAGTTAATTTAGACTCATAGTTTCCTTTGGAGGACTTCAAAGGGAGTCTTATCTGCTTGTTTAAGCTGAGAGGGAAGTGTTTCCAGTTTAGGAGGGCTCACTCCCTCTTATTCTTGGATTGCAATTTCTTCCTCTTATTGTAAAGCCTGTTAATGGCAGATGCCCACCAGGCAGGTTTGCTCTTCCTGTGGAGCTTGTTTTGGTCCCATCAGGTCATCTGTTAACTGAGGTAACATACTGATTTGCATAAACCGTTTTAAGTCTCAACATGGGAAAATACTGTCTAGTTAAGCAACTTGCTCAGATTCACACAAATGGATGTTCATGGATTCAAACCCTGGAAGTAGCTCATTAACAGGTCATTGACCTAAGCCTCGGTGCTGTAAGATAAAAAGCTGCACTGGCCAGAAATCAAACCCAGACCTCTTGAAGGGCAGGTAAGAATTCTTCTACTGATCCACTAATGAACATACATGTACATAGGATCATAGGAGGTTACTAGGCTATTGGCTCTGAGGCCCTTATAAGCCTAGCCAAAAGTTTAGCCCATGTTTAGACAAGTCAGCACCCAAAGTCCCTGTCCAGCAGGGACACAGATGGAATCCAAGTACTCTACAATATATAATACTGCACAAACTGAAATGTATAGAACAGGCTAAAGAACTTGGAGACATTAAGGAAAAAAAGCAAATGGTATAAAACGTCATACTATAACAAGTGCATGAGAAAACCTTTCAGTTTCAGTAGTGGGAAATAATGTGAATATTAAACTGCCAGTGACTTCTAAGACAGCAACAAAGGATCATTAAACACTATGATAGCACAAATTATTTAAAAGGCAGAAGAACCGAGACTATATTATGTTCAAAGTAAAGATAAAACATTTATAGAAGGAGCAGAAGACATCTTAAAAAAATGCCTGTGCAGATGAACAAGGTGTTCTTGTGACAGCACTAGAACAGTAGGAATATCCATACTATTCTCTCTGAAATTCAGAATTCAGAACCTGAACCAATTTATCCAACAGAGCAACTTGTAATAGAACAAACTCCATTTGTACAGACTTCCAAAGGTTGTAATCAGAAACAAACAGAAGTTCTACAGGGCATATGTGATGTTAAAAAAGCACTGTTACTGAAACTTCCATTTCCCCTGACTGTGCAAACATTCAGCACAGTAGATATGGGAGATTGATCAAAATGCATATTGCAAACTCTGCCTGCATTTAACAGAAGAATGAATCCCTGTCTGTGATCCAGGCAACAAATATTCAACTAGTGGTATTGGCACTGGAAAAGTGGAGCTGGAAGGATGAGAGTGAATGGTTAATGCTGGCTCACCTAGCCTGACAGGAGGGTTCTGGCTCATCACTTGGGTGAGTGGGAGCAGTAGAATGCAAGTATTGAACATGTGCTTCCCAGTAATGCACCATATAAAGACCCCCGTCTGCACTCTTGATGCCAAGGGCATGCAGCAACTGCGGGGCTTAAGACGTCTGTTATGTGGGGACAGAGCTCCAGTGGTCAGGGAGGGATTGTCCACATACTTATCCATTTTCCTTAATTTGAACAGATGATCCTAATTCCATCGCAAACTTTGTTCCGTCTTTCCTAAAACTGTAAATTTTTCAGAAGTTCTAAGTTATCCATCTGAAAATTTTGTTTCATCTCTCCTAAAACTGTATATTGTTGAGATATTTAAGGAAATCTTAACAGCATTGAAAGAGTGTCCTAATGTGGTTCCTTTTTCGTAATTATTTTTACTTTATCCGTAACTCTGGAGGTAAAAAGTAGAAAGACCTATCAGATCAGGCAGACAGGCCTGCTCCTTTCCACCTAACTCTTGCCTCTCCAAGTAACAAATGGACTGAAAAAGGTCTACTGCTCAGGAAATAAATTAGCTATATGGTTGTCATCTTAATTAAAGGTGCCTGTCTCTCACACAAAAGAAGGAACAAATTGATCAGTGGAGTACAGGAATGAGAGTCATTTAATGGAAGTGAAGATTAAAAAAGCATACTATAGTCAGAACGCCAAGAAGCAAAAAAATACTGATACTATAACACTTGAAAAAAAAAATATTTTGTGTATATAACAGTTACACAACATGCTAGTATAGAAGGATGAGTATTTCTAATTATTATAAACACAATGAATCTATTCATTTTCTAAACTAATGGGGTGCAGAAGGGTATGTAGATGTAGGAATGGATCTGATGAAGTACCTATGTGTATGAAAGTGCTTATCCTGTTTGTATTTTAATATTTTTATTTGTTATGTTATTTTATTAAATGTGGCTTGCTCATTCATATCTCTCTGCCTAGCCAGCTTTTATTTTATTTTCTCTTCAGGTTTTTTTGTGCCTTGCTGGTTGCTCTTTATATACTTTCATTGAACTTATTTTTTGTGCAAGAGCATGGCAGAGAGCTTTTCAGATGCGGCATACACTACCCTGGGAGCTAACCAAGAGAGTGTACTTATGAATTGACTGGATCGTTTGTTAGGGGTGAGTAACAGTAACCCCTTGCTTTCAATGAGCATAGATGCCTTGGAGTCAGGTGGGACTGAAACACTGGATACTGTGAACCATAAACGGTTTATACAGCTGTTCCAGTCTACTGAGAACAACCTTTATTGATATAAAAGGCTTCAGTGGCAGAGATTACACTTTGAAGCATGCTTGCGCTTCAAAGTGATTCCTAGAGGGCTTTGAGTGTGTAAAATGCCAACTTACGGTAACTTTTGCCAGACCTGCTTAAAGAATGGCAAAACTACAACCTTGAGGTTAGTGATGGCTATATATGCCTGTTACTGAAGTATTTCACCCCAGTTGAAACTAACCTACGTAAGGAGGTCTTGAGAAGTATAGCAGAACTCAATTCATGAGTAGAGTTTGTCCCCTTCAGGCACAAACTTGATGAGCTGTTTGAAGACCTGATGCAGTATGACAAACGGCTGCAGGAGGTCAAGAAAAAGGAACTACAAAAGGACATGAGAGATTTCAATACCGGCCACATCTTTACATGGTCTGATGACAGACGCATGCTCCATGAATCAGAATGGATGAGGAACCAAGGGGATGTACGGCCAACCAATGACAGAAGAGCATGGGTGAATGGAGGAGATGCCACCACTACCACACAGGTAGTACACACACTAAATCAAGGAAGTATTCCGTTGTTTGGAAATAATGGAGAATGGGCTGAAGAGCTGCAACGTGAAGTGAAAGTGACTCCCACCCCTTCCGAGAACCCACAGAACTCACTTAGTGGATTTCTGGCACTAATATGTAAAAGCACAAGTGCAGATAATGAAACTACATTAGTTTTGAATGCCATGATGAACCTGGTATACAGTGATCAGGCGAGTGGAGCTGCAGAAGATGAAAATGGCGTTCTAGCAAGGAAACAACCTTTTTTATTGCTGCAGACACCCGAGCTTCTCAACATGAAGCAGGCAGGGAGGTCCCAGAGCAGAGACAAGAACTTCAAGAAGAGGCAATATGTGCAGGAAACGACAGAGACAGGACAAACAGTCCAGAGCAAGGTGAGAAAGACTTGATCTTTAACCTCTCTCTTCAGTAACTTTGTCTCATGGGCAGAGAAGTGTGTTGAACTGGGGACTTAATTTTATTCCAACCGGTAACTCTAACTTGAATGATGTTTTGCTTGACGAAGTTATTTGTAAGGAGTATCTCTTTGAAATTACAGTTTGGGAATGGAGAGGGTTCTGATGTTTGTGTTTTCAGTAAACCCAGTGTTTTTACATCTTTGAACACAGCTCTGGTAGAAGCCTTTTTTAAGTTATGATGAACAGAGGGTACAGTGGTACAGAGATAGCAACTGCACAGAATGACGCAGTTATGTTGAGGGGCACATGTACAAGACCGTACTTCAATGACCAGATGGAGGACTCTGTTCCTTCAACCATGAGGCCTACCCAACCCACAAGTATGAGCCTCACATATTCTAAAGATTCAGGATCTATTTGTGAGATAATTAAAAAAATTGGAAAATTTTGGCCTCGGATGATAGATGCAAGGGGTTGTTAGGAGATACACCCTCGTTTTGTTTTAAGAATTGTCCATCAATAAAGAAAATGTTATGTTATAAGCCTCTGTCTGGTAGCAAGGAGGGTGTAGTTAGTCAAAGGGTAGGTACGTTTCCTAGCTGTCATTGTAATGCATGCAGATACATAGACACGGATGTCCATTTTGTACACCCAGAAACAGGACAGATTTTTAACATCAGATTTTATGCAGACTGTAGCAGTCAAAATGTTGTTTATTGTGCATCCTGTGTAATTTGTAAAAGTTATGTTGGAAAGACCAACCGTTGCTTGAGGGATCATAAAAGGGAGCAAGTGTATGGCATTACCAAGAGAGATGAAAGGAATGCACTGTCTAAACATGTCATGTTAACAGGGTGCGAACACTGGTTTAAGTTTTTAGTACTAGAAATGTATACACCAAAATTAAGAGGGGGTGACATAAAAACAGAGTGTGTAGAGATTAAATGGATGCATTTGCTCAGGGCAAATGACAGCAAGGGGTTAAACGAAGTCATCCCCATTAAGCCATTGTTAAGATCACGTGACCTTAGAAACTAAGCTATAAAAATGCATTGCTAAGTGATGTAGGAATGGATCTGATGAAGTACATATGTGTATGAAAGTGCTTATCCTGTTTGTGTTTTAATATTTTTACTTATGTTATTTTATTAAATTTCGCTTGCTCATTCATATCTCTCTGCCTAGCCAGCTTTTATTTTATTTTCACCCCTGTTAAAATGCCAGGTTTTTATTATATAAAAAAGGAGACCACAATAAATCATTTCAAAACTTTTCCCACCTTTAATGTGACCTATAACCTGTACAATTCAATTGAAAAGCAAACAAATATGTTAGGGGAAAAAATATGAAAAATAAAAAACATACAATAAGCTGGTTGCATAAGTGTGCACACCCTTAAACTAATACTTTGTTGAAGCACCTTTTAATTTAATTACAGCATTCAGTCTTCTTGGGTACACACCTACCATCAATGAAAGAGACTCTCATTAACCCCAAATAATGTTCAGCTGTCCTAGTAGGATTTTACTGGCATGTACTCCATTGCCTGCTACAGCAAAAGCCATGGTTCACAGAGAGCTTACAAAGCATCAACGGGATCTCATTGTTCAAAGGTATCAGTAAGAAGAAGGGTACAAAAAAATTTCCAGAGCATTGGATATACCATGGAACTCAGTGAAGACAGTCATCAAAAAGTGGAGAAAATATGGGACAATGACGTTGCAAAGAACTAGATGAAGACTGGTCAGGGAGGCTGCCAAGAGACCTACAGTAACACTGAAGGAGCTGCAGGAATTTCTGGAAAGTACTGGTTGTGTACTACATGTGACAACAATCTCCCATATTCTCCATAGGTCTAGGCTATGGGGTAGGGTTGCAAGACAGAAGCATTTTCTTACACAGAAAAACACCCAGGCCTGGCTAAAATTTGCAAAATAATACATCGTCTCCTAAAAGCATGTGTGGAAATGTCTTATGGTCTGATGAGACCAAGGTTGAACTTTTTGACCACAATTCCAAAAGGTACTTTTGGCGCAAAAACAACATTTTACATGTCCAAAAGAACACCATCCCAACGGGGAAACATGGTGGTGGCAGTATCATGCTTTGGGGTCCTTATTCTTCAGCTGGAATTGGGGCTTTAGTCAAGGTGGAGGGAATTATGTATAGTTCCAAATACCAGTCACTTTTGGCCCAAAACCTTCAGGCATCTGTTAGAAAGCTGAAGATGAAGAGGAATTTCACCTTTCAACACGGCAATGACCCCAAGTATACATCCAAATCAACAAAAGAATGGCTTCACCAGAAGAAAATTAAAGATTTGGAATAGTCCAGCCAGACCCCAGACCTAAATCCAATAGAAAATCTGTGGTGTGACCTGAAGGGGGCTGTGCACAAGAGATGCCCTCGCAATCTAACAGATTTGGCACACTTTTGCAAGGAAGAGTGGGCAAATATTGCCAAGTCAAGATGTGCCACACTGATAGACTCCTACCCAGGAAGACTGAATGTTGTATTTAAATCAAAAGGTGCTTCAACAAAGTATTAGTTTAATGGTGTGCAAACTTATGCATCCAGCTTATTGTGCGTTTTTTAAATTTTTTATATTTTTCCCCTAACAGATTTGTTTTTCAATTGAATTGCACAGGTTATAAGTTACATTAAAGGTGGAAAAAGTTTTGAAATGATTTATTGTGGTCTCATTTTTTTACATCACAAAAACCTGGCATTTTAACAGGGGGATTGTAAACTTTTTATATCCACTGTGTATGTGTATATATATTTTATATATATATATATATATATATATATATATATATATATGTATTTAGTTATTTTATATATAAAACAGATCCTCCACCACACGTTTCCAACTTGCTGTAGTACATGTAACTGCTGTTGGAGGAAGTATTTTACTTCCAAAGTAGAAGTTTGCTAAGTATTTAATGTCTACACACACCCACTCTCTCTGACACACACACGTATTTAGAAGTGGTGTACCTTTAAAAACACATATGATTAAACTCATTTAATAAAGCCCTTAAAAGTTTCATACCTCCATACATCTCATCCAGATTTTCTGCCTCATTTTTTTGGTCTGTTCCTCATAAAATTTGTGTTTGCTAGCAAATCATTGGGCATTGAAGTCACTAAATAATGATTTACATTTGAGTTTCAGACTTCATATCCTTCAGAAAATGCATACTAAACATAAAACCTGTTTTTGCAGCAGTTTTTTAATTTTATCAGAGCAATATTTAAAAGATCAATATTTAAAATCTGCCCCTGTTTTGAGCCTTTATCCCCCTATTATTTTAGGCTTCATCCAGATTACTTGAGCTAAAAGGTTGAGAGGTACGCATACCTCTTAATTTTAAATAACTGCTGCAGCCACTTATTGATCTCTCTCTCTCACACATTTCCACTTTTGTACATGCAAGCATTTATACACTTACACACTATGACTGCAACAAATACACACTTTTCTATGTTTTTTTTAATTGTTTCTTTTAATTTTACACTCAATAAACAGCAAAACTGCTGCTTAGTGGGTGTAAAAGAATGGTCACCATTAGTTTTCTTAAAGTCTGAGCTCCACTGCAGCTTAATATGCTGTCGTGAAGCAAACGACTCATTTTTCAGAGAGCGTTACCTGTACATTAACACACTGCTGAAGAACATTCATTCTCCAAACAGAGTGGTGATGTACAGGTCACCCATTCTCTAAGGGCTAATATTCTCAAATGAATTTTCAAAATGGGCACAAGGATAAATGGGGGTGTGACTGGGGTCTACTTCTAATGATCGAAATCCCACTTACCTGACTTTCTTAAGACTGAGATGACATTGCCAAAACCACATATAAATGAACACCAGCACTTGGCCACCATGGTGAATTTTACCAATTCCCCCACTGTAGTGCAATTTCAGAGTTGGTATATTTAGTTAAGGGGATGTAGGGGGAAAAGCCCCCCACATTGGTGGGTTTAATTTGCTTCGTTTTTAACTTTACTTTGTGGTGCGGACAAGAAGTTACTTACCTAAAGTTTTCAGTTGGTATTCAGAGAGTTTGTTTAAATGCGATATTGGTGAAGTTGTCTTGGTCTTAAGAAAGTCAGGTAAGTGGTATTTCGATCATTAGATGTAGACCCTGTGACTGATATCTGGAATGCACATCACGTGACCTAATGCTTCTAGCCAGTCTACTATAAGAAAGCCTGTGGTGTGGATGCACTTCTGTGTCTCAGTCTCTTTATTTGAAGCCTTTCCTGGCAACCATACCTCTCAACATACAGACATTACAAATCTAAACAAATGCTCTTGAAAAGTAGGTACATCTGGGAAGAAAATATGGCCAGCTAATTAGCATATCTAATGGCATAACTCCATATGTTTCCAACAGAATCATGAGACACCATGACAGTGAAACGCGAGTGTAATAACAGTGACAAAATGAAGCAAAATATAAGCTGAATAATCAGCAAGGATGTAAATGATGTGACCTGCATCAGACAAAGCCAAGCCATTTGGAACTGTTAAAGTGGATTTTTCTGTCTCTCTTCCTCTATGTCTCTCTCAAAAACTTACAAATGAACACCTCATCAAAAATCTGATGAATTATTCCACTCATGTAGTGTAAACAATTTACAAATGTATGTCCTACCAGAAATTAACAACCTGTTCCCACACTAACAATACAATAAGAATTCTCATGCTACATCAAACATTTTTAACAGCATAAAAAGGTAATCACTGCAGTTAATGCAAACATACTACTGTCAACACATCCCCACTTAAAACTGCACAGTAGGAAAGGTAGGGATGGAAGCAAGGTGTCTTACAAGGTCAGGACAGACAAGCTTATTTCCTTCATGCAATGTTACATAAAGTCTAAGATATCAATGCACTTAATAAATTATTTGCTTAGAAGGTGAACCAACTGTGAAAAAGAATACTTTTTCCCAAGAACATGGTCTGGTTAAGTAATTTGTTCAGTCACACAGTTGTAAGTGAAAATGGGGGAATCAAACTCAGGAATACAAGATGAAGTTTATTAATATTACAGAACCCTAATTCTCCAAGCTAAATTACCAGATGTTTTGGTCCTTAATAACATGAAAGAGGTGTTGATACAAAAAAGCTAACAGAACAAAGTTTGTATGAACTAAAAGGAAACTTTATTTAGCCACTAAAGTGAAAGATAAATGCTGTAAGTTCATAGGTTATTACTTGTAAATTCATAGTTCATAGGTTATTATTGGGCTTGCAATCCAGGGGACGACTGAGGAGATTAGTCAAAATTCCTAGCTGCCCTCAAACACTGTCTGGTTAAGTGATTTGCTCAAGTTCACAGAGTAGGCAAAGGAGGGCCAAGGGAGTTAACCCTTTAACACAGGAACTACAGCTCACAACCTTAACCCTCCACACCAGTTGCCAGACAAACTCTAGTTCTCAGTTATATTAAATGTTTTTTGCTGTTATGTTTTACATTCAAACTTGTAACTATACAAAATGTTTGCTACTAAATATTTTACTTTATAAAAGCGTACTACATTGAACTGTCATTTTGTACCAACATTTAACTCATTAAGAACAGAAGGTCTGGTAATTTAGCTTCGTATACTAAACTATTTTTAAAAGCTGTAGACTTCTTCAGATCAATATAAATGCAGAGTAACAGTGTTTCTTAACTGCATTTATTACCCAACAGTTTTCAGCAATCGTGGAAATCCCCCCACACCGCCAAAAACTACATAGACCTACTCCAATGTCACACATGAGTGGAGAAAAGGGAGACTCCACTACTGCAGAAAGCCATTGCGGCAGAAATTCTTGAGTCTATCAGCAGTTGAAGAAACAAGCTGTCCATAGACTGACAGTATTCCAAAATCAGACAGTACCAATAAAATCAGTACAGTTGAGAGGTATGCTGGCAACTCTCTTACTGATGTATGTGTATGTATGTATTATATGGAGGGGCCTTACTTGTGTCATTTTCATGATGATGAGAAGGCAGTCTCTCTTTTTACTTACATTCCCTTTTTCACTGAAGTCTGAACTTGTGTTCTAGACCAGTCTATCATGACTATAGCCAGCCATACTCTACACTCATCTAAGTACATTTTTTACTTAAGATCTTATAGTTCTCACAGTTCAAGAAAACTGAATAAAAGAGCAAGTCAGAGAACCCTTCCAGGAATAAAATGATCTCTTGAATTCTGCCATGGTACCACAGTGTCTGACATCCAAAGGTGGCTTGTTCCATAACTGCTCTACTGATTGTGTGTTAAGGTTAGTCCAATGAGTACTTCTATACCTGTCAAGTTTAAGTGTGATGTATCCTCTCCTAGAACAAATTTTTGAATAAGTTCTAGATTCATAAGCACCCAGAGTTCTTCCCAATTTAAGGCCCTAAATACAAGCCATAATTTGCGCATAACAAAAACAGTATAATACTAGGACTTCAAGTCTGCTATTGTTAAGACAGATTTGTATGTGCAAAAATCCTTTTGGTAAATTTTCTTTGTACACTTCAAATATGTAAATTGTATTTATTAAAAAGTCAGAAGTAACTTTATTGTAGTCGGCTCATCAAGGGACAGACAAAAAAGAAATTACACACACAAAAAGACAATTTAAAACAACACATAATAATATTACCACTATCTTATAAATCAACTCTACACACACACATAAATAAATATATATATATATATATATATATATATATATATATATATATATATATATATATATATATATATATATATGTAGGTCTACTTTGATTCACTGAAAACTCATTTCACTGAATTTCAAAACACTTACACCGAATCACTGAAAGCTCAAATCACTGAAAACTCATTTCACTGAATCACATTTCACTGAATGCAAGTACTGTTGGGCAAATAAAACGTATATGCCCTTTCCCCACTGTAGTGCGATCCTGGAGTTAGTATATATAGTTAAAGGTATGTAGGGGGCACAACCCCCAACCTACTTTTGGTTTTATATTATTAGCTTTCAGTGAAATGAGATTCATAAATATAGAAGCTAAGTAGGTGGGGGGCTATGCCCCCGATACCCCCTAATGTGGGGGGATAATTTAAAACAACATATAATAATACTATCACCATGTTATAAATCAACTCTAGACTTAAGTATATAGCTATATATATATATATATATATATATATATATATATATATAAATACACAAAACAGAGAGTTGCACTCAAGTACAGCTCTAATGGTGGCAATGTATAACTTAACTAGAGCAGAATTACAATATATGGTAATGTTCTAAAAGATAAACCCCAAGATATACATTGCTTTAGTATTAACCACTTTTGCATGCTTTTTGAATTAACGTTCTTAGATATATTTGCACTGTATTACTATTCTAAGATTCAAGTTGCCTATAACAATGTCAGTGTTAGGACATGATGTGCCAAAAAAACATAACCATGCAGTTGTCAGCATTTATTTTACGCACATTATTTGTCATCCAAGTATGAAGTTCAGACAGGTAGTTGTTCAAACTATTAATATCACTTGTATTCATAACAGAGGCACACCTATCTTGATATCATCTGTGTGTTTTACCAAACAATAAGAGTTAGACAAGGAATGAAAGAAAATACAGTGTTAAACAGCACTGGTCCCACCAAGACTTAACCTTGTGGGATACCACTTTTGAATTTAGCCCAGTTTGAAAAGAAGCTTTTAACTTTCAGTCTTTGTTGTCTGGAACTAAGCCAACATGCTACCTAGTTTACAGTGAAAGGGTCAACACAGATATAGTTCACAAAACTAATTATCTGCAGATGTGGAATATTGTCGGAAGCTTTAGATCAAGAGTGACTACAGCCATACTAAAGCCAGAGTCCATAGCATTACTACCTGCAGTTTTTCTCACTAGTATATTCTTCACACTTACTAACCCCCTCTCCTTATTTACCTCCTTTCTCTGCCTTTTGTGGCATAACCCATCTGCTTTATTTTATCGTATATATATATATATATATATATATATATATATATATATATATATATATATATATGTCTACTTCAGCACGTCTACCGTTCAGAATGCCAACTTTCATATGGCCGACATCATATGATCGACATTCCAAAATACCGACATCCTGAAATAGCACCATTCACCTACCTGTAAACCTGCACCCCCCACACCCCCTGCTACTTAAATATTCTCACTCCGAGATCGCACTACAGTGGAGGAAAGGGAAATCTCCCAGTCCTGCACTGTAGCGGGATCTCCGCTATCATTTGTCGGCCTTTCAAATGTTCGCTTATATGGTGTTGACCATATGAGTTTCGAACATTTGAAAGTTCGAACAAATGAAGGGCTCCCATATATATATATATATATATATATATATATATATTTATATATATATATATATATATATATATATATATATATATATATATTATCATATATCTGCTTTCTTCATTACTGTGTTTTACTCTTACTTCCATCCTGAAAGTCTTTATAGTTGTTTCCCTTATTTCATTTCTTACAATACAAACATTATTTTCTGTATTACCCTTCTTACATATGACACTGTAATCTTTCTTCTTTTTCTTCGGTGACCCCTACGTAATCTTATTACTTATTAATCATCTCTTTGCATAGCTCTTCAAAATATATTTTAGAAATTCTTACATCTCAAGTTATATGCATGTCTATTAATTGTATATTGTTACTGTATATTAACTGTTGTTAACTGCATATTCAATTGTATTGTTGAAGCTATTCTTCCCGGGCCTCCACTGAAAATGGGTTCCTGACCCAGTCAGACTTTCCCAGTCACCAAATGTCAATAAATAAAATAAATGAATAACTAATTCATAAAAATCCATAAGATGTGTGAAAGTCGATCTATTTTTTAATAAAACCATTCTGGTATGCATTAATTAATAGTCTGCTTTTTATCATCTGCTTCTAATGTACACAACAGACATCTTAAGCATTTCCCTACTAATGAGGTTAGACATATGGGTCTGTAATTGGAAAAATCAGGTCAACTGAACCTTCTTTATGCATTGGGACTATACTGGCAGTTTTCCAAATGCATGGAGCAAAGTATTTTGTAAGCATATAGTTGAACAACAACATGAGAGTGCTGGTGATATGTTAGGGTGTATCTTTCAAAAAACATCCAGGAATTTTGTCTGAAACTGGACTACAATCACACTATCTTGGACAGAGATGTAGATACCATGTCAGAAGAAATATGAATACTATTAGCAGACTCATGGGTAGAAATAAGTTCATTATTAGGTGTACTGCCAGAGCTACAAATGCTGGTAAAGTACCTACCGAACTTATTTTACGACTTTGTATCTTCAAAAAGTAATTTCCCCTTCATGTAAAATAGAACCAGTATAACTAGTATTTCTGTGATTTCTACATTCATGTAGGAGAAGAACTTTTTTTCTATTTCCCATTTCAATCCGCTTATTTTCATAGTTGAATTTGGCTAGCCTAGATAATTTGTTTAAGAACTTACCTCATTACTGGTATTACATTTCTTAAAGATGGAATACTTCCATATCTTACTTCTTAATAGTTTAGTGATAGATTTTTTTTCCCACCACAATGGGATAAACATGGTTATGAGCTTGGATAAAATGGTTTTACAATCATCCACTGCTTGTTGACAGAGGTTTTCAAACAAATGCCATCCTCTGGACATGTAACAACCATCAAATGAAACCCAATCCCATGTATCAAAATTCAAGACTATTATGTGTTTTGGCATTTTTATCCTATCATATTTTGTTACTATTAGCTTAATTTTGATTATCAGAAACAAAAACTCTTTCAGTTCCACTATGATAGTTTCCATACTACTGTCAAGGGTGAAAAGTCTTGCTTGGCAAATATCACTACTCCACCCCCATGACCCATGTTCCTAAGGTATCCAAAAGACCAATACCCAAGGAGGGATATTCCTTCACATTGCCATGATTCTGTTACTACTATAATAGAGTAATTAAGTTAACATTTTAATGCATTAAGTTTTCCATTTTATTCATCAAGCTGCAAGCATTAATGAAATAAAACTTTCACATATTCATTTGTAGCAGGAGGAAACATTCCTCTCACTGAAAAGGCTGGTTTAAGTCTAAAAAATGCTCCACCATATTTTGAAACTTCCCACACAGAATTTTGCCACCAAGATAACAGGGGTGAAATCTGTTATTATCAAAATATTCTACTTTGTTATTGAAATTATCCCATCAAATCTACTGAAAAACTCTCCTAGCCATTTCTTGAAAAGCAATGTTTTAAGAAACCAATAGTTAATGAAAGACTGATACAGTCCTGGTTCACTCATATGTAAGTTCATGTTATGATGCTGACAAGAGCAGATTTTCTTTATAGTATTATACATATGATATAAAGGGGTGTTGTTGACTCCTATGTGAATTATGAGCAAGTTAATGGCCTCATCCCAGGAAAGATACTTTGCAAAGCCATGTGTAATTCAGAAAACTTGTATTTGCTGAGACCTGAAACTGTAACCTTCTCCTTGTTTATAACGGATACTGGTTGAATTACTGTCTTGACCACTGAATCACCTAGATCTAACACCCTGCACATGGCTGTGACAGGGATATATCAGTTTATATTTTTCTAATTTAAATTCAGTATTTGTAAATTGCTACCTACTGCTCTTTCCTTTAACTTTCATTTTCCAGAGTGTTTAATGGGAGTATCTTGACTAGTATTACTAATATTTCTCCTTTTAGTATTGCAACAAGTACTATGTATGCCTTGGGCGGATCTATATTAGAACATCGAAGTTTCAAAACTTTGAAATGTTCTAATATCGAACCCTATTCAGCGAAAGCTGAAAACATCGAACATATAGAACACAAATTTTTTCCTAGGGAAAAAGTTCGCTGTTCCAAAACACATACACACAACATAAGCACACCAATCAAACAGCAATCCACACAAATACACCTAAAATCTTGCACCTAACCCTACACTAAACTATACACACACCACTAACTATCCACTTACCTTAACCCAAACCCTAAGGTCCGTCACTATCGCACACTCACCTCACCCGTGCCCTAACCCTAACTCACCTACCCTGCCCTAACCCTCACGTCCACACAGTCACACACTTACCTGACCCGCGACCTAACCCTAACTCACCTAACTCGCCCTAACCCTCACGTCCACACAATTGCACACATATCTAACCTGCACCCTAACCCTAACTAACCTAACCCGCACTCAATCGCACACTTACCTGAACCCAACCCGTAACTTTCCACCACAGTGCTGAAAATACCGAAGCAACAGAAACGGACAACCAAATTCTTTCCCTAGGAAAAAATTTGGTTTTCTGTTGCTTCGATATTTTCAGCTTTCGCTGAATAGGGTTCGATATTAGAACATGCAAAGTTTTGAAACTTCAGTGTTCTAATATAGACCCACCTTGGGCCACATTAGGTGTTCTAGACAATGCTAAGGTGTTGCTACAGTTATTACACCATAGTCAAATAATCTGAAGACTAGGGAACTGAACAGATTTATCAGCAAAAATGCACTGAGGGTAAGACTAATCCATTTAAGTAACGGTATCAGCATGTAATGCTAAACTACTGTCAATTAGTGTAGCCTTATTAAAGATATTAGCAGCTGCTTCGCAGGAAGCACAACAGCAAACAGAATTATCTTTCTCAAAATGGCTGTAACACTCCAGCATTTTACCCTCAATGGCTTGTAGTTTATCTACAGGTACATCTCCTACAACCAAGTTCACTCATAACAGAATGCAATTTCTGATTCCAATTCAGCTAGTGAAGTGCACTTGACACACTACAACTGCAGCACTGAAAAATCACATTTTCTTCCAAAATTGAATGAACCCAGGCAAGGGCCAGATTATCCATAATGTACAAAAATATAAAGTACTAATTTGTGAAGCATCAGATTTAGTTTAATTTACTCTTACTCTTGAAGCAGTAGTAGTGCAACATTTGTTCTGGTAGTGGAGTTTTTTTCTGCTGTTGTGTGACTTTGGAGGAGGTATATTTAAGTTTGGTTGGGTGGGGGGCAGTCCAAGTTGTGTGGCATGCAAAATCTCTAGGAATTCTACCTCCAATGTCTTTTTTCAATTATCTGCATTGCTTCTTGATGTTATTTTCATGAAGGGCTATGCCAGATGTTATTTGTTTGTATGAATGTTAGGTATATTTACACCGTCATCATGTTATGTTCAGCTCCAAGGTTTTAGCAAAAATGGATAAAAGATCACTTCACTTCCCTTGTTAGCAAACTAAGAAATAAATAAGAAGAAAAACACTAAGACTCTGGACTAAAGTAACTAAATAGCATATTCAGGGAACTTGTAAGAAAGAGGTTTAAGGCCTTTTGCCTAGCACATTTAATAATAACAGATGTATCTAGATGATAAGGACTAAGATACCTAGAACACAGGCCCTAAATTTTCCAGCCTGAAACTGAGTCCCAACCCTAGACCTGAATTCTGCAAAGGAAATGGTGTGATTACAGTCCAGAGGAGTGCAGCAGGCACACCACCTGGGGGAGGATACAGGTTATAAATTTTAATTGATGTTCATGTAGAAGTACTCATTTATATGTTGTCCTTTTCCCTCATCAGTGGGAATAAGGTAACCCCTGGCAATGGTCTCTAAAGCATCAACACTCATCAACAATGTGGGCTCCTAGAGCTATCCTGTAAAATACCTACAATCCTTTAGACTAAATAGATTACTAATTTCAATCAAACAGACAGAACACAAAAATGATAAATCAACATGTCTTATGTACAAGGAAATGCTTACTAACAGCAAATTATCACAGTTGTCATTCACTACAGTATCACTATGTAATCAAAATAATAACTACAAAACTGCAATACCCATATATATATATATCAGATAGGAATTAAGGGGTTGGGGGCTAAGATGAACAAGTATGGTGAGAAAGCCACCTAAAACTCTGAGCAATCTGCACAGTAATTAGAATTACAACATGATTTCTCCTAGTTTTTCTCTAGTTTTGTCAATTATACAAACTGGTTTGATAAGAAATCACAAAATAACCGAATAGATGTTAAACTATCAGTACAGTAAACAACACATTATTTGACATTATGATGGAGTCAAAACAGCAGCAAAATACTTCACCTGATTCACTGAAAGGAATGAAAGGGAAGAATGCAGCAAATAATGTTCCGTAAAATTTATTACCCTTAACTGTATTAACACAGGATAAAAGCTAATCAATAATGGGTAAAGGCATCAAAGTGAAATAGTAGAATAAGACCATTGTAAGAAAGGACAAAGACAAGACCAGTTATAAGGGTTAGAACAGGGTATCAGATTCAATATCAACTGGAAACCATTTGGTAAAGCCTAAAAGTAAAATTTTACTTTAATGTGCAAACACTGGCAGTTCTCCTATAACATCTACAATGGGTCTTACAGACATGGAGGCCTATGCTAGCAAAATAAAAAGATGCTTTCAATAGAGGACTGAGATGTCATCTTTACATTTAACCCTTGAATGCAGACTCTTAAATGCACTAACAGAAGATTAAAAAAAAAGTTGGTAGGCTGCATGAAGAAAAACTATACGTTTTATAAGATAAAAAAGTATGGAGTGAGATAACCACTCTTTATCAAAGGCTTCAAAAGGATGGCATACTTATGCTTCACTCCAATCTCTTTTGCATTTTATTGTCCACATAGATCCCTGATTTATCAAATAACAGTTGTTTCTGAGAACTCCATAACTTGTCAGGATCAATTCCAAAAATAATTCATAGACAATCTTATTAATATGTCTCTTAGCTTGTTTGTTACACATCTGAAGAGCTTCAAATGCATCTTTTTGGTCATTTCATTCAGAATATTCCCAAAAGATCTCAAATCTCTAAATTAAGCAAGACTCTCACTGTCTTCCTACTAGGTTTCCATGGCCAACAGATTGTTAATAATGTGTATAAAATTCCATTCTAAAGCAACTATATGCTGGTGAAGCTGTTAAATAAAGCCTTCAGTACTCCAGCAGTCATCTTTAAAGGACCAGACCACTAACCTGAGTCCCTCTAGTTGGACATTAATGCTTTCTTCAAACACTAAGCATTGGATTCAGAAAGGGACACTACCCAGTGGTAAGTCCTAACATTAGCTGCTAGCCATGGAGGTGGCCATTTTGGATTTAGCGATAGGTCCACTGCATTAACTGTACATGGCCTTTAGGATCACTGCAGTGGGCCATCTCCATGATGTGATACATGAAAATAATGCATTCTGCAAGAACAACCTATGCTAATTAGTCATGGGCTCTGCAACAGAAATGTCTGCTTATAGTAAGAGATTTACATAGACAAGCAATTCAGAGAATGGCCATACTACCACAAGACAAGAATCTGTAAATCCGCATGAAGTACAAGCCAAGAATTCCACTGGATACATGGGGATAAAAGGTTAGAGATTATAAATGGGGTAGAAGGGACAGTTGCACTACTGTATAGCCATATCACTAATGTGGGCGGCAAATTATACACAGTACTTATTAGTTATTTTATCCTTGCAAGGGATACATGAAACAAACAGTATCAGTCATTGGAGAACAAGCATACAAAATACTAGTAGCAACAGAAAGGCAGGATGCAAAAGAATACTAGAGGCTATAATTAAGCAAGGAAAAGGAGCAGCACAAAGAAAGCATTAACTAAAGGTTAGATGAAAGGCAGCTAGAAATGACACAGAACAGTTACAAGACATGAAATGAAAAATGTGTCTAGGACTAAGAAGACGGGACACCAGGAAGGAGACTTTAGCAGCAATGTGATCACACAGCAAATACAATTATGCTGAAGTTACAGAAATGTAGAACTAAAACCCTGTGGAACTGTAAGTTGATTAGCACTAATGTAGTCACATGCTTGGCAGGTAACTAGTACTTCTTATCCAGAGGTGGATGAAGTTTATGCCTGAGATGTACTGTCTAAGATTAGTCTCTGTCTGCTGCAGAAAAGTAGTCTCAGGTAGCTGGTCCAAGTTCAAAGAAAGCATAATTTTGGTCTATAAGCTTAGTACCATGCCTCCTCAGTGTGAGAGGTACGTCTTCACTTGATTAGAGGCAGCTGTGACCAGCCCTGAGGGCAAGTCTCCATGCTAAATGAAAACAATCCTTAAATTGAGGTTTATAGCAGACTATATACAGTATGATGTCTGCCCACTTTTCCACTATTAATAAATCTATTTACTGAAAAAAAAAAAAAATATATATATATATATATATATATATATATATATATATATATATATAATGTATTGTCATCCACTTAGGGAAAAACCCGGTTACCATGAATTACCACGTCGATGGTAGTCCACTGAACACAGAAGGCTTCATAAGAGATCTGGGAACACAGGCTGACAGAAGTCTCTCTTTTGACTATCACATTGCCACTGTGGTCAGAAATACTTCTATGTGGCACATCTCATTACTAAGGGTTTTGCATCCAGGAAGAAAGAGGTCATTGTCTCTCTCTACTCTTCCCTCATTAGGCCAATACCCCATTTGGCATGTACCTCACTAGACACCTGCAACAACTGGAGAGGCCACAAAAGTACCTCACAAAGAGGATCCTAGGCCTCAAACACTTGTCCTATATGGACAAACTCAAAAAAACTCCAACTATTCTGTCTCATATCGCCTACTTAGAGGGGATCTCTGCTTGACTTACAAAGCCATGTCTAACCCAGCTCTGTTAAAAATGCTCCATCTAAAGAAATCCCAATCCCTCCGCACTACACACTCCAGGGACCGCAACCTCATTACCACAATCAATAGAACAAGCTGGAGGGATAAGTTCATAACCTAGAGACTGCCCATGCTATGGAATAGACTTCCCATACATGTCAAGCGGAGTGCCTTACTGGCCCTCTTCAAGAAAAATCTTGATGAGTGGATGGGAAATAGAAAATTCACTCCGGGGATTACTCCAGTGGCTCTACTAGACAGAGTCACTGGGAACTAAAGTCGGGTGGCACGATGCCAGGGTAATCATATGGGCTAGGCTTGCAAAGGCTCTAGGACCATTAGCCTAGTACTCACCTATGAACCTATACACACACACACTCACACACACACACACACACACACACAAACATATATATATATATATATATATATATATATCTATATATACACACACACACACATATATATATTTATATATATACACACACACACACACACACACACACACATACATGCATATATATATATATATATATATATATATATATATATATATATATATATATATATATATATGGATCTACTTTGAAATGTAGAATTACCAGAATGCTGAACTGCATTTGGTTGAGACAAGAACACCAAATTTGCAAAACACTGAAACTGCTGTATACCGAATTTCAAAGCATCGAACACTATGCTGCAGAAGTTACATTCTTCTCGTCCAGTACTGTAGTATTACCAACAAACTTTAGTAGTTACATTTTAAAAGAAAAACATAGTTATACTATTTGTGCAAATCAGACCTTGTATTACAAAATACACAAGGTGAATTTCTAGATAAATTAACTTTCTGTTTTAATTGACAGCACAATAGATATCTTTCTACTTGTACAACATCTCCAGCAATGTTTTGAAGACCTGATTTGCACATTTTTTTAATCATTTGGTAATGATATACTAATTGTTAGACCTTTACATTTCTCTATGCATTTATAGTTACAGCACAATTTTTTCTAATTTTTAACATTTGTTTTTAAAGAGATAAATATACCTTTCAGTTATAACCACTTACTTATTAGACACAGCATACTTGTATGTACAGTTCCTGCAGTTCCTGTAGCTTTGAAATGTAACGTCTGCAATTTTCCTTAATTACATAGTGCGAATGTTTAAAGGGATAGTAACGTATTTAAACATTTTACCTTTAGTGTTAATATGAGTTTTTGAAAAAGTGCAACTCGATTATTTGAACTTTCAGTGTTTTGCAAATTCGGTATTCTAGTCTTGATCAAATGCAGTTCAGCATTCTGGTAATTTGACGTTTCAAAGTAGAGCCATATATATATATATATATATATATATATATATATATATATATATATATTTTTTTTTTTTACAGGTGTTGCAAATGAGCAAAAAAAAATAAGTACAACCAGCCAACTAGCTTAGGGCAGCTTGGAGCTGTAACAGATGGTTGTCAATCACTGTGCAATCTTAATGGGTGGGCAAGAGTGACTTTTTGGCCAGGATGCTATATAAATCAATACTATAAAAGCTACACATATGCACAATTAAGTTCTGTAGTTACAGTTCTCCTCAGAGATATGGTCACTACTCAGAATCAGAAAAAGAAATTACTCTTTGGTAAGCTACAGCTTGCGAACTCTAACAGAAAGCTTAGCATATTACAAAGGTGGTACCAGCCTGAGATAAGGACAGCTCCTAGAGCAATCAACTTCTCTTTATTTATTTCACATTTGTCAACAGGGACAGTGTGACTGAGCAAAGCCAATTTTCAGCAGATGCATGGGGAGAAAAGCTCCAAATATACAGAAGATGAATTCCTACAGTTTTGCATAATACATATATGAAATAAATGTATGTAGGAGGTAGGTATGAACTAGTATGACAAACAAAACAAGCTCACCTATGTAAATGTTCTTATGTAGTGTGGAGAACTGCAGAGGACAGTGAGGGGAGAAAGAGATCTGAGTATATAAGCAACTACTGTTATGGAATAAGGTGATGGTGAAGTGGACAGGAAACTAGTAGGAGAATGTTAGTGTAGAAGTGAAAGAAAGTGAAAAGAAGTGAGAAGGGAGGGACAGTTGAACAGGAGCGGTCTCTATGGGCAGTACCATTTGTTTGCAATGTTTTTTTAGTATGTTGACAACTTTTTTAGGGTTTGTTTCACTCCACAGGTGAGGTAGGCTGAATATCCATAGTATAGCACTGTAAGGTAAACACTATAAATTGAGTTGCCAAATCAATTGCTTGGTTTAGTTACTTACAAAAGGTTCTGCGTTTATGAGCACTGGTTTCTGGTGAGAGAGTATTTACTACTAGAGGAGTTACACATGGGTAAGTATTTGTCTATATATTATTTTGCGTATGTGTTTTAGTTGGTTCAGCAGTGTAAAGGTATGCAGTTCTAGACAGCTGATGTCATAGGTTCATAGGTTCATACTAGGCTATCTGCCCTAGGGCATTTATAAGCCTAGCCAGAGTGTGTTTGGCTTTCGCCACCCATTTTAAATTAATTTTGCTATGCCCTTTTTCGAGGTTAGTATACTGTGCCTCTGTCTAACAGTGACACAGAAGTGATACCCGGGGTAAACCTACGATCTCCCATCCACTCATCAAGATTCCTCTTGAAGAGAGTCAATGAGGGACTCTGCCTAACCTGGACTGGGATTTTATTCCAGAGTGAAGGGGCCTCTGGGTTATGAATCTGTCCCTCCAGCATGTCCTATTTATTTCAGTGCTGAGGTTCAAGTCTCTCGAGCGCGTAGCTCGATGGGATTTGGATTTTCTGACGTGCAGCATGTCCATTAATTCCAGGTTGGATGGCTTTATACGTCAGGCACAGATCGCCTCTGAGCAGGCGGTATGCCACTGAGTAGAGCTGGAGTTTCTTTAACCGGGCAGCATATGGCATCTGTTTGAGCCCTTTTATCCTCTTCGTGAGGTACTTTTGGGGTCTTTCCAGTTGCTGCAGGTGTCTGGTAAGGTACATCCCAAAAGGGGCATTGTACTCAATTATGGGCCTGATGAGGGATGAGTAAAGAGGCACGATGACCTCCCATCTAGATGTGAATCCCTTCATGATTAGGTGGGCTATATAAAATGTTTTTCTAACCACTTTGGCCACGTGGTTGTCAAATGAGAGATTGCTATCAACTTGGATCCCCAGGTCCCCAATTACTTCTTCTGTACTTAATGGATTACCACCTATGTGGTAATTTGTGGGCACTTTGTTTTTGCCAAAGGGGATGACTATATACTTTTTGGCATTTAGCTTGAGGCCATGGCTCTGGCACCAGTTGTCTGTTTCTACGAGACCCTTTTGGAGGATGCTCGTGTCGGCTGGAGAGTCGATTATGGCGCCCAGTTTGCAGTCATCTGCGAACTTGGTCAGCCACAGTCCTTCCATGTTGGTCTGTACCTCCGAGAAATATATACCAAACAAGAGAGGTCCCAGGACTGAGCCTTGTGGGATGCCACTTGTAACTGGTTTGGAGTCTGACATTCTAACCATGTGGGTTCTGTCCTTGAGCCAGTTTGCAACCCATCTAGTGACATAGGGGTTTATATTTAAGCTGGTGAGCTTATCTATAATGCCCAAGTGGGGTATTATATCAAAGGCTTTTGCAAGGTCCAGGTAGGCTGTGTGGACCACCTCCCCCTCGTCAATGGCCTTGGTGACTGTTTCAAAGAAATCGACCAGGTTTAAGAGGCAGGATCTAAATGTCTTGAAAAGCAGTACCAGTGGCGGATCCAGGATTTTGCAAAAGGGGTGGGGCACCATCTGGAAAGTTGACAAGTGAGGTAGGAAAGCAGAACACTGGGGAAGAGGGATGTGAAAGGATCACCTTAACATATTCTATCAGCATGTGTGAAAATATAGCAACATACAATCAGGAGCAAATTATTGGGGGGGTAAACATAGCATAATGGTAAATGTCTTCATCTCATAAACACAAAGTACTGGGTTTGATTCTGACCTCAGCTTATTAGCTAAACTTACAATTACCCTTCAGGGCAGTTAGCCTAATATTCTCCTATGATCCAATGAACCTGGTGTGGCCGTGCTAGTGGAGGTGCATAACTATCCAGCACACAGCATATTTACAGACACTACCAGTTGTATCAAGACATACCTGGAAGATATGTTTGGTTGCCCATGCCAAGCCACAGTCCTTTTCTATGGCAAACTTGACATACGCATTATGATAACCTAGTAAAGAGTCCCATTGAAGGTGATATCACCCCAACAATACCCTTAGCAAATGTAAGGAATTAAGTAAATAATGATTTATGTGAAACCAGCAAAGTTAATTTAAGTAAATAATTTTATGTGCACAAGTGAAGTTCAATTAATTAAAAAGTGCATAGCAAGTTAAGGAACTAAATGTTATGAAAAAAGTTCTAAAAAAAACAAATAGTTAAGTTATATGCAATGTATAAAAACAAATCTAACTACTGTAGCATTTCATAAAGGACAGTAACACAAAATTTACTTGAATGTCTGATCAGCCTAATATGCAAAGCCATGGAAAGACTTATTAGGAAACAGGAAACCTCCAAACGCTGATCATGTTTCAGTTTGAATTTGTCAAGGGCAGGTCATGCTTACTCAATCTGGTGGACTTTTTTGAAAAGGTGACCAATGCAATGGAGGAAGGTAAAATGGTACACACTGCATGCCTTGACCTGGCCAAAGGTTTTGACACAATCCCCCACTCAGGCATTGTAGAAAAGCTAAATAAACTGGGAGTAACCTCCTATGTCACCTACTTGATTACAACCCGGCTCACATATAGGATGCAAGAAAACAAAATAGGAAAAGTTACCTCTACAATGGGATGAGTCAGTGGTAGAGTCCCCCAGGATTCTGTGTTGGGAGCTTTCTTGTTTATCATCCATGTCACTGAAGTAAAATCCAATACCAAAGGTATCTGGCTGACTAAGATTGCACATGGCTGCAAGTGAGGAGCAGTCACTGAATCCCCAAATTATATAGTCATCCTGCAGGAAGTTTGTCTCAAAAAAATAACTGACGCCAGAATCATGGACCAAAATTAAATGCCAATAAATGCATTATTGTATCCTTTAGGTAGTCATCTACCTCAGGGAAAAACACAGTGACATTAAGACCCTAAGAGTAGACCTTGTTGTTTGGATTTTGGAACTTATGTGGACAGTGACCTAAATTTTGACCAACATGTCTACTGAGGTAAGAAAGTCCTTCTATATTGCACAGCTTATAAGGAAAGGGGTTATGTCTAGATCTAGGGATGTCATTGTTCCCCTTTACTCAGCCCTCATTAGGCTAATCATTGAGCATAATGCCCCCTTTGGCCTGTATCTGTTCAGAAACATGCAACAACTGGAATGTCCACACAGATACCTTACTAAAACGATGCAAAGCCTAAACAATATGTCCTACATGGACTGACAAAGTCTGCCATTCACTTGCTTCCACTGACTGCCTCCCATAACTCTCCACCTCTCATTTCCAAAATATACGGCATAATGTGGCAATATAGAGCAAAAGGCAACATTCACAACATTTACTAACAACTTCATCTAGGATGCTCATAACAATGATAAATAAAATTACCATTTCCTCATACTTAAAAAAAAGAGTTTTTCTGATTAACTAACAGGATTCATACTGCACAATATTCTGTCCTGTCTTTTGTTTCGACTTTACTTGCATGACAGCTCTTTTAGTTGGAACTCATCTGCTGAAACAACCCCATTAGAAAGGCTTCATGTGTTCACATAACTTATAAACTATTGTTCACCATGGCTTACCAAGTCACATCAGAGAAAACGCTGTATCTATAGATGGAATGGCTATACTAAATAGAAAACCCACACAAGCCTCGAAGAAGCTAAAAAGAAATGCATACAGGTGACAAACTTCACTTACTGCCTACCGATGGTTATAATAAGGTCTTTGGTTTGATGAGTTTAACTAAACACTTTAGAAGGTAATAAACAAAATACTGGCTGATCAGAAAATGTACCACAAGTGGAACAGGACAGCATACTGTATTTGGCTGTGCATTTTCCTTTCAATCCAAGTAAGGAAAATGTAACTCCAAACAAGGTATTCTCCCAACTGTGTCCCATGTTGGTGGTTTATTTTCTGATGAGCAAGTGTTGTTTCTAACAGTGATGAAAACAAAAAGTTACCTCAGGTTTTCAACAGCACACTGGCTGAGGGTGGGATACTTCAAGTGGTACTAGTAAATTCCCGAATACGATTTTCTTCTTGTTTTTTTCCTGCTTCACACAGGACATCTTACGCTCCTCGATAACTGCCTTTTCAAAAATAATTGGTGGAGCAGTTGCATAATCTATTCAGGATCAGGTCACCTGACTGGCACCTCCAACTGTGTCTCCGATGATGACTTGGTCACTATGATACACAACATAAGGGCAGAGCTAGATCATGGTCAAATGGGACCATAGGCAGGGTAATAGACTGGGGTTTCCCAGAATAGCCCCTCCTGCAGCAACCCCCTCACACCCTCACACCCCCAGCATTCCACTCCCCAGCCATTCCAGCATTCCATTACTTGGCAGTTTCTCCCCAGTTACCATAAACACTGTTCAAATCTATTAGTATGCATACTGTTTTCTTATTTACTTCTGTAATGATTATAGATATTTAAATAAAATAGCACACTTATAGCCATTTGCTAAACAAAATACAGTCTCAGAATGAAAACAGACTTTGCATGAACAGTAAACTTCTCTGCCACTGAAACAGCATTAAAACCCACATTCAAATAAAATGCATTTGGCCAGTGGAGAATTGCGTTTACCTTTGGGCTGTTTTCAAACCATAGGCTTCTTCCACACATTTTTAGGGGCATGCAAACATGTATGCATTCTTTGATTCACCTTCCTGATTGTATAAATTATACCACCTGTATAATATGGCACCACTTGTTAAGAGGGTTTTTTAAATTTGTAGTTTTGAACAGTCTTCCAGTAAGCAATGAAACAAAATGTATGAACCAATAATGACAAAACTACCCATTTCAAAAAATTTCAACCATAAAAGGCCACTCAAACTTCTGTCATTACAATCCACCAATAGCAATCAATAAGCACAATCTCTGCAGAAGTAAAAGTCATCTGAATAACTGTATATTAAACAGATCTGTAACTAATGAACAGATTGCTACTGGCAAACAACTTTACATTTCAGAGTTTCATCTATAAATTCAGTGCCTGCTGCCCTTGAATTATTAACTGCCTATGTTACATTAAAAAAATGGTTAAGCTAGTAGTACTGCAATAGGTAATGACTAACAAACCAACAACAGATTCATAACTACAAGGCATCTCATACAAAGGAGAACACACTTAGGACTGTAGAACCCCTAACCCCCCCCCCCCTTAAATACACCAAATAATCAGCAATAGAAAAGGGCACTTCAGTATCAGCACTTCATCTACATGGTGTGGGAGTAGAATCCACAGCCTTCTCCACCAAAGGCAATTATGCTACTAACACTGCTTTCAAATTCTACAGCACAAACAGTGACTGCCATTTGCTAAACAAAACGGTTACTAGATGCAACATTGAAAATAGACTTGGCATGAGCAACAGTATACTTCTCTTTCGTTGAAACACACAATTCCATGAAAATTAACTGAAACTCATAATCCCTTGAAAATGCACTGAAACTCATACTTCCCTGGAAATGTACTGAAACAAACTCATAATTCCTTCAACAGTCTAGCAGTCGGTGTAGAGGATTTAGGCTCTTGTCTCCACTGAAGCTCACAATACCTTCAGCAGTCTGGAAGTTGGGGTAGAGGATTCAGGCTCTTTTCTCCTGTAACCAAGTTACAGGGATAAGCTGATCAAGTTAATTGACTAACCTGCCCTCCCCCATAACTAGGACATCACAAACAATATCTCAATACCTCTCAGCCTCTTAGTATAAGAAATGTAGACAAACCCTAAGATAATGAGGGAAAACAAAGGCACAAAAATAGGGACAGATTTTAAATATTGCTCTTACAGACTTAGAAAGTTGCTAAATAACAACATTTGTCTTAGCATGCATTTTTCTGAAGGAAATGAAGTCTGAAACACAAATGCATGGCATTATTTAGTTATTTCGATCTCAGTGGTTTGACAGAAAACCACAAATTTTATGAGGAACGGGCCAAAAATATGAGGCATAAATCAGGACATTCTGCAAAAATATGGACAGCTGAGAGGTATGCATACCTCTCGACCTCTTAGAGCAAGAAGTCTGAAATAATGAGGCCCAAACATAGGGATCGATTTTAGATATTGCTCTTTTTAACTTAGAAAGTTGCTAGAATAACACGATTTGTGTCCACATGCATTTTCTGAAGGATATGAAGTCTCAAACTCATACATATATGTCACTATTTAGTGACTTCAGTTCTCCGTGATTTGCCAGAACAAACACACACACACACACACACACACACACACACACACACACACACCAGGTGCAGAAGGCTGTGGGCTCTATTCTCATACCAAATAGGTCAATTGCTGACACTACGGTGCTGAGTAAGGAGGATGCTGAGCTTATGACTGTGCCATCCTTAGGATGAGATGTTAACTGATGTCCTACTTATCCGAGTTGGTAGTAGCTGAGGAGTTAGGATTAGGGATACCATGCATTAATGAGATAGGATTAGGGCTAGCATGCATTAATGAGAGAGAGCAGAGGCTCCTGCCCCTATCTCCAACCCTACACCTTACCTTAGAAAAACCCTTTCCACAGCGGTCCTACTACACAAGACACAAACTTACACAACACACATGAACACATATACAACACTGCATCTATCCCTTTCCATAACCCTTACTTTAACCCTAACCCATACATACCTAATTGTCTCACAACCATACCTCTCAACCTTTCAGTGCAAGAAATCTGGATAAAGCCAGGAAGAATGGGGGGACAAAAGCCCAAAAATAGGGACAGAATTTAAATACTACTCCTGTAAACTTAGAAGGTTACTAGAATAAAAGGTTTTGCATTATTATGAATTTTCTGAAGGATATAAAGTCTGAAACTCAAATGTCTGTCATTATTTAGCATTATATAGTGACTTCAAGCTTCAATGATTTGCCAGAAAACCACAGATTTTATGAGGAACAGACCAAAAATATGAGGCAAAAATCTGAACATTCTGCAAAAATCTGTACAGATGAGAGATATGCTCACAACACTAAATCTTTTCCCTTACCTAAACCTTACTCCTTAACTTACTAATATTCACATACTTAGCCAGTGGTTATATACATTAAAAGTGTTTTTGCATGGATCAAGCCAGCCTATAACCTCATAACCCTGTTATGTGTATATAATAAATCTGACACTGTTGTACTTAACAGAAGAGAGAATTATCTGAGCTATAATAGCTTCAGAATTCGTACAAGCTCTCATGTCATCTTATTTAAGTTTTACCAGATACAAAATGTTCACTTATGGTTATGCAACATACAACTCTCTCTCTGAGTGGAACAGAAAGTTAAAATTCCGCGTGCAAGTGTGGAATGTGTTTACATCCGATTTGGCGCTTGTGTGTGCAATGCACTCATGGTCCTCCTTAAAGGAGAAAACTTTGGCACTGTGGATGTAAACATTCTGCAATCGTGAGTGGAATTTTTATTTTTAAAAAGCTTTTTCTTTTCTTCTGGCTTCTGGTTGTGTGGGTTAATAAAAAGGGGTAGGCGCACGCCCCTGCGTCAAAGCCTAAATCCGTCACTAAGTGGAGTGGTGAATTAGGTTTGGAAAAAACAGCTACAAATTTGGCAACTTTGTTATAAGTGATTTATAGTTTATGTAATCAAGTTTTTATGATGTTAGCTACAATGGAGGAGACGTATATTAATGAGAAAGAAGTTATGTTTGGGCTGTGTTTAGCTGCTCAGCAGTCATAGTCAGATACGGCTTAGATTTGTCTAACAAGCGTAACTTTTTATTATTTGCAGAGGTAAATTTTTTTTTGTATATCAAAGGAGAATTTGTGATCAAAGATTACTCCTAGAAGTTTTGGCATGGGTGACTTATAAAACTGTGGTGTCACTCTAACTTAACTGAGATTTCACCTGAGCCAAATAATAGGAGCTTTCTTTTATTCGCATTTTGTAATGGTTGAGATTTTTTGTAGCTACTCTTTGATCATATGAAAATTGTTTTGTGTGATTCGTTGTACTTGGTTAGTGAGTTATCTGAGCAGATTAATATAGAGTCATCAGCAATCTGGAATAATGAGGCATTAGGAAAGATTCTTTGCTCAACAATCAGCAGCAAAGGAACAAAACCAGAGAAAAAGTTTAAATATTGCTCTAATTCATTTAAAAGTTAATAGAACAAAGGATTTTGCATCAACATGCATTTCCTGGCAATAAGTATGAAACCCCAATGTCTAGCAATATTGATAGGCTGTAATCCTTAGTGATTAACAAGAAAATCAAATATTTTCAAAGGACAGATTAAAAACTGAGGCAAATTAGGGACAGCTGTGAGGTACTGTGCATGTATATATACTCTGATAATGGTCTAGAAGCAATGATCATCTTAAGCCAGCAAAACTTTCTGAAGAGCAAGTCCTCCATTGTTCCATTGCAGACACTTAATGTTAGTGGTTCAAAATGCAGAACTCAAAATTATCCCTCAACTCTCTGAAGTAAATGAAATTCTAAATGAGCTACCAATTTTCAAAGAATGACCCTTACTATTTCACCATTACCAGTTTCCGAAAAAAGAGCTAGTCTGTTTTTGAAATTACGGTGCTTTTGCTAAGAAGGGCTCTAATGCACAGGAGAGTCACCTCAGGGCATATTTACTGGCAGCCTGGCAATAAGGTGCAGTGTAGTAAAAGCTGGAAAAACAAATGCTCAGATAGATGGGCAGTGAAATATACGCAAGCATTTACACTTTATGTTTTTTTAGCATCTCTCTGATCTCTCCCTCTGGCTGGCTTATTTGTTGCTCATCTTTTTCACATGCGACAGACAGATATTCAGCTGACCTACTTGCTATATATTCTTACCGCAGAGTCTTTCAAGATTATTCTTTCTTTCCGCAAAAAAAAAAAAAAAACTTAATTCATTATTCTATAATATGTCATTTGCAATGCTTCTTTCTCTCTCTGCAATGGCTACAGGTCATTATGAGCACATGAAATATATATCTGCATAATGTGATTTATATAAAAAATTAGAGGGCATTATAATAATGCATACTATGATAATTACAGTTTCACACCTTCCAAATGTTAGCTATATCATCAAATAACTCTTTCAGGGGACTCCACAGGAGAATATTGTAGTTGTTTGTCTTATTTTCATATTACGCTCAGCTCCAACATTTTATTTGCAGCATATATGAGACTGCTAGTCCTCAGCATATTCAATTATATGGGTAGCTAACCCATCAAGTTTTCTGGTCAACACAGGTGTGCCAGAGTTTGTGTATTTACATGGCATCAGGTATGCACACGCATGAAAGCTCACGTGTGTGTGTGTGTGTGTGTGTTTGTGTGTGTGTGTGTGTGTGTGTGTGTGTGTGTGTGTGTGTGTGTGTGTCTGTGCGCTCGCACATGTATGTGTGTGAGTGAATGTTTGCAAAGAAACATTTGTACTTGTTGTCTGACATGATATTTCTTTTTTACAGTTTACAGCCTATGGCACACATCTAAACACATATAAATATGACTTTGATATCATGCTTGTTCATATCAGTTCATTTGATGACTGTCATGATAAAATAGAAGGCCAATGCCAGGAAAAAAAGCTGCAGTCTCTGTCAGGGTCATTTAAAGCTTTGATGAGATTTTGGAGTGCAGCTTCCAGAATATGGGGAAGGGATGAAAAGGCACAGTTTGCTCCCAGATTTGTAGAATTAAGTTCTTCTAGCTAGTGTTAGTTTGTCAGTAAGAGCACTGTTTAGTAGTACTAGATCAAGCCATGTAGTGTTGGTAAGTGCTTGTCAGTCAATGGCCATATGCTGACCACTGCCTTTAGTAAAAGTTAATAAAACCTTTTACAAGTGTTGACCATGACATTTGGATTACAAGCAGACAACACTAAACAGAAAAGTTCAGGCTACAAATCAAATTTTTAATACCATTAAAAGTTCTGCAAATCCTTTACTTAAAGTGACTGATGTCTAACTCGGGTGCTGCTCTGTAATACCCTTGTGTTTTGTATTACTTGATAATGAGGTACTTTCTCTTATTTTGTTTGCACATGTGCTATATACACACATGATAAAAATGGTCCTTCTGTAAGCTAACTGGTTTAAACTAACTTAGTAATGTAGAAATACATGAATATGGAAAATAATGAGAGAAAAAAATTGCTGAATTTAATTCTGAATGAGACTAATATTCTCTGACGGGTCTGTTCCACAACATTGAACATCATATAGCCAAGACCATAGACTATCAAAGTTCCAACATTTTTGCCTTAACTGAGTCACCTTCTGGGTAAGTAAGTTTGTCAAGTATGGCTAGTGTATTTAGTGGTGGGGATATTGTTAGTAATGTAGAGGTACTGATTTGGGTCCATCCACTCGTTCTTTATATGAGACACCAAAATTTAATATGAGTTTCATTACTCCTTTTAGTCTAGAATCGGATTTAATTAAATTAATTTTACAAAGGAATTGGAATTTGTTTTCTTTTGAGATTGACCCTGATACACCTAGTGTTATTTATAAAAGAGGAAATAATTTAAAGAGTATTTTAGAGATGAACAAATTAGTAACACATCGAATAGAAGGGACTTTTAAATGTGAGGCTTGCAATATAGCCTCTGGGACCACTTTTTCAAACAACGGTAGGACTTACAAAGTGAAGGGGAGGTACAATTGCCTGTCTAAATCCGTTGTGTATTTGGCTACCTGTCAGTCTTGTTCTGCATTTTATGTGGGCAAGACTGACAGGAAGTTCAAAGATAGGATATATGAGCATGTGTATAATATCAGGAGGAAAAGAACTGAGAATGCATTGGCAAGGCATTGTAATGAGCATCCCACAAACTCTTTTGTTTTTAGGGTTTTAGGTCAGGTTACTCCAGACATTAAAGCTGGTTCTTATCAGTTACTTCTAGAACGTCAGGAGTTAATATGGCAGTTAAAACTGCAATCTTATAAAACTCCGGGTTTAAATGAAAAGGTGTCTCTATCATGTGTTTTAAAATTGAAGAGTTTGATTCATTAGATTGTTATTTTATTAATCAATTTACCCTTGTAGGTTTAGTATTTAACTGGTGTCTTTATGTAGGACACTTTTACTTGTTTTTATTTTTATTGATGTAGTTTTAAATTTATAAGCTGAAGTATTATTGATATTTTTGTAAGATATGTTAGTTTTAACTCATCCTCTTTTCATATTGATTTTAGAGCAGATGTATTTACATATATTTTGATTAATTGTTACATGGAGTGTTGGATGATTTAATTAATTTTGATCACATGACTAATTAGTACTATTTAAGCTGTGTCAGTTTTCTTGTCCTTTGTCTGATGACGTTTGGCTATAGCAGCTGAACAAAAAAACATATTTAATTAAAGAGCTTAACGTTTATTTTTGTACTTTGATTCAGTTCTTCGTGTTCCAGTGGTTATTTTTCATTGTTCACTAATTGTTTTTGTTGCGTGTGCCCCTGAGTCACCTTCTGGTTAAGACTTGATGGGACAGTTTGGTTCATATGTATTGTTTAACGTAGAATATAGCTTTTTACTTATGGGGAAATAATGCAAAAATATGGAGAGAGACAGAATATGTGTTGACTGGGAAGAAATGCTTTGGGTACTTGACATAAGGACATTTGCCTCATGGTTGATTTTTATAACTGAAACTCCTAAACTACAAATGTTCAAAAAGTCAGTCTTTAAAATGACTAAAGAGCAATGAATTCTGCACTTGTGCTGGAACTCTGTTGCATATTCAGATAATGGATTCATGGTAAAAAATAAAATAAAATAACAGTGCAAAAAAGAAAAATATTTCCGTAGGGTGCAGTCCATTAACATTCCTGTTAACTATACAAACTCTGTTGTCATATGAAGTAAAGGAAATGCTTGTTTTTGAGCAAAACTAAATGTCTCTGTACTGCAAGGTAGTGTGACATCAGAGTTAGAATATTTAATTAGCAAGTATGTGAGGAACCATCCCTCACTTGGGGGGCTGAGGGCCAGAAAGGTTCCCTGCCAGCTCAAACAGAATACATCTATTTTTTTCTTTTCTTTGCATTTAAAATAGAACATCAATTCACATTAACAGCACAGAGTTGAATAAGTAGGCTGAGTTTACATATGTCCATAAGCATGACTATTTACAGCTCAAGAGAAAAACTGCTATCTGGTAGAGTGCTCTTGTATATAAAGAGAAAAACTGCAATCTGGTAGAGTGTTCTTGTATATACAGTATTTTCCTAAAGAACTGATCATTTTTTGCTTCTAAATTTCTGTACTTTCCTTTATCAGTACTAGTTACAACTTCAAATATATTTTTAATTCCTGTGATTCAGTTAAACAATGCGAGATCTACATTACGTGCCAGCACTGCTATATGGAGCCCTTTTGTTTCTGACCAGGGAGGTGACCAACATTCAGAATGTCAATCCCCAGCATCCTGTAATGGCACCTAGACTCAGAGAAGAACAGAGAAAGTGAGTGTTTGGTTTTCCTCACTTTCTCCATCTTCTCCATGCCTGAATAATCTCAAAGCTCTCTCTCTCTTATATATATATATATATATATATATATATATATATATATATATATATATATATATATATACATACACACACACACACACACACACACACACACACACACACACACACACACACACACACACACACATACATGCCCCCACATAAGGGAGTGTAGGGAGCTTACTCCCTGAAAAATATTTTTTTTATGTTTTGTAACATTGGGAGTATTACTGTTTTGACTAGTGACCTCCCAAGCTTTTAGATATTTAGGGATTGAATAATCGGGCTCTTTAAATGAGATACAGTTATTCACAATGGACCCAAAGCTGTGATACTATCATGATAAAGCTCCTTGTTCTCTTTCAATGTAATTCTACAGGACAAATAAATACTTCGTAATATGTTCTAGTTTAGCTGCTTTTTATTTGAGTAAATCAGAAATCAGTATTATCAGATTATGGAATTTCAAGATTGACCATACAAGAAGTCAATATTCTGCAAATCATTTTTATGGTATGTATCAAAATACTTTAATATAACACATTTTTGAGTGTGTGTGGTTTATCTGTGGTATTAACAAAATATGACTTTTAAGTGATTAATGCTATGGAGAACAATGTGGTATTAACAAATTATGACTGTTTAAGTGATTAAAGTGATGGATAGCAATATGATATTGACAAAACATGATTGGTTAAGTGATTAATGTTATGGAGAACAAAAGAATATAGGATCACACTTGATTGTAGGGAGAATGCAGTTGGCAGTTACATACACCATATGAACATTCCTCCAGAAAACTTCTCAAGTTTAAAATACTGGCATTCTGTCTTTGCATTACTAATCTCTTCAGCATCCTATATTACTAGCAGTTATTAAATATATCTTGTTACAATTAGAGGTTTACCAGATATCTATTAAAAAAAAAAAAAAAAAAAAAAACAGCAAACTTCAAAAAATCTGGACTTACAATATCATAAATTAAATACATTTTGTGAAAATGCAAACAGAAAACTTTACACAGAAATCACAAAAAACAAACAAACAAACATTAAACACTGTTTTTTACAGGTGGTCTGTGCCCTCACTCCTTTGTTCTTTAAATTCACCTCCTTTGACGTCATGAAGTTAAATAAAAGAGAAAATTATGAAAAAAAGACATCTTTTTCCTCATGGTCATCCGACTTCACAAATTCATACAACAATTAAGTAGGGCTCTCTCTTACAAGCTTATTTATTTTTTATAATTTGTTTGTGACATTACAGAGGAAAAAGTTAATGCACCCTTGTCCAAACTGACTGCAGTGTTCTATGGGTCTTCTTATGTTGTAAAGAACTAAAGGTGGGTGCAGGTATGATGTCACTGGCTCTGCCTATAAGGTAAAATAAGAATTGAAGTAGTTGCAATTATAGATCCATACACGACCACCCTGGTTCTGCCCTGGTTATAAAACTAGCTATGTTGCAGGAGAAAAAATACAAAAGCAAAAAGGAAAGCTCAAGGGATTTCCAAGGAGTTTCAACTTTGTAAAAGAAGACACACACCTGGAAGAGTCAAAACTCCAAAAGCAGTATGCACGATCACAGCAATCTAAAGGAGCCACACAGGTATACACGTTCATCTACTGACACCTTCAGCCATGAAGGAAACAAGGAATGGAAATGAGCAGCAAATAAACTGTTATATTCAGATGCCAGGGAACAAGACTGCCCAGCCTCTTTCAGCATATATGCAGCAGAATATTTGCAAAACTATGTCAACATCCTGGCAGAGACAGTCAGAGCCTACAGAGTCATCTTGCTTATCAACACAAAACATTTTTAATCTGCTTACTATACAAATGTACCATAATCACAAAAAGCACTCTACTGCTTTCTTTTAATTGAACATATATGGTCAATATGGCCAGAGAAAGAAACTGGGAAGTCCATGTGCAAATGATATCTGATGTCCCCATAAACTTCAACTTGCTTCACTCACTCTTTCACTCAACTAACAAATAGACTTCTCACTCTCTTCTATTACTTGCTATTTATGTTAACATTCATAATGTTATCCATCACATCATCTAACTGATTTTTCCTGTTGTGTTTTATTATATTTCTACTTTTGCTTAAATTTTACTTCATTTGTAATCCAGTTCCTTCTTCCCCAAGCTAAGACTGAAATCAGTCCTGTCTGATTAGTACCCTACCCCAGTTTAACACGTTAAGTTAAAATAAATGAATGAATGAATGAACGATCAAACACATAAATAATAAAGAAATTAAATGGATTCTACCAAGAAAAGGGAAGAGCCCTCTTGGAGGTAATATATATGAGACGTACCCTCACAGCCATATGGTACAGTAGATGGCTAGGTACAATTCTGTTACAGAAAATAACATGCAGTTTACAAGTTTTCTTTACAACTACATAATAGTTTAAATGGATGAATGCAATGCTGCTAGACAGATTATAACATGCAAGCCATCTGTTTTACTTACAGCTACATGTGAGGTAGATAGGTGACTGCATTTCTACTAAACAGATAACATGCAATCGATCTTTTTATTTACAAATGCAGAGTACTGTTAATGGGCAAGTACGTTTCTACAACAGAGATAATAATGTGAAATCTGTCTGTTGAGTGAGCGGTGTGTCTGCCTAATGCACAACAGTGAGAAGAGTTGGCTGATTACTGCCACACACTAGTCTAAAACTAATTTTGGGTTTGCCTAAAAACATCATATGTGTGCATTTCGGGGGGGGGGGGGCTGCGGTCTCATGAAATTTGCAGTGTGCATATTTTGCCATGTGTGTGGGTATAACATGATGGTACACAATGCTACAGTAACTTCAGATCTGTGCATTTATTTTTGGCTCTGGTAGTAACAGCATATTGCCTCTGCTCCTTTGACAGGTGTCTCATCTATTAAGGTGAGCACACACTTTGTTTTGCAGTGTGGCTGGCTAGTCAATCACCATCATCATCATCAACCCATTTTTACTTGGGGTCAGGGTGCAGCATTAAATTGTCACTAGTCCACATCACATTAGCTGATGCAGCTGCTGCAGTGCACAACTAGTGGTCCAAGATGGGGGCACAGGAGCTTTTCACTGATGAAGTGTTCATCATGGCATAAAACATCCATCAGCAACAGCATTTGTGGCTGCTGCTAAACCAACTTAATAGCTGCTTCAACTGTACGGGCTCTTCACTAAGCAGGAATCTGTACTCCTATCTAAATTATACATGTATATGATCCTTCATAAGACCTAATGTGTTATGTTCAGGACTAGCACTTCCACCTATACATTGCAGTTGCAGATCTACACCATTTCTCTATGCCTGTTAAGTGTCAATGTATTTTAAGATGCAAATGTACAATCTCTCAACTTACCTTGATGATGCATACTCTACAGAGAACTGGCAGTTTGCTTTTTCCATTACCTCTGTTGCAGTCTTAGTTTTGACTTTTTTTTGGAAGGGGGCTTACTTACAACAATGCTTTTTGAGTATACATACTACTTTTCATTTTGATATGCTGTGTGTCTGAATGTTTTTACATTTCCTGGGTTGTACCTACAGCCACATGGTCACTGTTGTGCCCCATGTATCTTATATTGCATGTGTGCACATATAACCTGCACACCTAACATTCATATAAACTGATATTTATAGGTGTGTCTTCCATACTGGTGCAACCTCATTTTTGTAAGGGTTGCTTGTACTGCACAAGAGTGGTCTGCACTGTTCCAGGTGTTGTGTGGTCCTTCTACGGACCTGGAATGCACATCATCTATTTATCATTTTCTTTGTTATTCCTATTGCTGACTTGTCCCAAGTGCTTACATGGTTCACAGGTTTAGCGTGTGGATACCCATACATATCAGAATAGCAGGGAACAAGAGATATGTAATGCTGTCACATGTTCACACAATATTCAATATTGCATTCCTGGATGAGACAGATATGTGTCTGATTGTCACATGAAGCTCTCTGCAGTATACTTTTATGACTTATTTAGCACGTATCACATTACAAATTATGCTTTAGCCATATTAATTTGGTTTAAATATGGCAATGTTTGCCTGCTTAGTGGAGTGATCACATACTGAACTTATTTCAACAGTTATGCTAGGCTGCTGTTTACACTGGCTAAAAGTAACTATATATTTTCCTGCTTATTCGCTCTATCAGTTTTTTCTTCATGACGTACCTACAAATAGCCTGTTTTTTCTCTCTCTTGCCCTTTCTTTCATTTTAAAACTTTTATTCACTCTTCTTGTGGAGGCAAGTGCATTAACATGCAGCATGATGTAGCTTTGGCATACAGCACTGCACAATGTGCTGCGCTACAGTTTTCCTGACTACATGGATGATGAACCTTACTCCTCGTTTAATTTGGACTCATTGTGATATCTTGTATTTGTGTAATAAGCTGTATTACACAAAATATAAGGCTCGTACTAAGCTGTTATATATGTTCATGGATCATACACAGCACATTTCAACTTCCCACTGTAAACTCTTTACATGTTACTTTGCTTTTGTCATTTGTGAAGGTGCAGTAGAAAAGCTGTGGCCAGTCTTCAGACAAATGGAAAATAATTTTATAAATTATACAATAGATAAAAAGGGTACAAGACAATGTACGGTGTTGAAGGTAATCTGAACAGTAAGAAGATATATTGTTACTGTCGTAATGTATATGTCAACAATTAGACTTGCATGATTCATGCTAAGACTGATATCAGGAGTCCAAAAGACACTACCCAAAACTTGCAAAGTTTCTACAGATAAAATCTATTCCAAAACATGGCCTTATTTTTGTTGTATTTTAGACACAAATAAAGAGCTGCACAAGCCATCATGACAGTATCACAAATGCATGCAGTTCTAAAAGAACTGGTATGAATACAGTATATAAGACTAGGAGAAATATAACCTGGTAGGACAATCCTGAAATATGATTTTCTCCACTTTCACTTTTTAGAGGTAAGCCACAGTCTCTGATTGGGTTAGGTCAGTTGTTCAAATAAAGACTTATAGACATGTGGATACCGTGGGCTTCAAACCCTGCCTTTCAGAATGTATTTTGACAGAATGTAATTTATTTGACAGACAACAGTGTATCCCATTGCCATGTAATGTGGTATGGTCATTTACAATCATTAGCAATAAATCAACTTATACATCTGCAAAAGAAAGCATATTTTCTCCTGTTACTCATACTTCTGTTCTTTTTTCTGATAACTTTTACACCTAATTTTATCTAATGTTGTTTACTTCTGTACTGACTACTACTCCCCTGATTTTCCTGCAGTTGCTGAATTTCTACGACTTGGTACTCTGTGGTGCTTACTACAACCTCCACATCATAGTCGCACATGGCTAAAAATGAGCAAATGAAATTCTGGAACATCACTGAAATAAAAAGAAATTCCAGTAATAACTTTACAGTGTAGAGCCGACTCTCTCACAGACTTCACCACTGATCATCTTCCAGCCCAGTGCTGAATGGGTGCAGCCTGTTCCCATGCACTCAGATTTGGTTTGGCACAGACTAGAGCCTGTCCTCAGCGGAAAGGTGTGGTATCTTCTACAATAAAATTGCTGCCTTGAAGAAACCACAAAAAAAGGATCTGTTAATTAAAAAGATTAAAGACAGGACTGCAATTGCAGTTATCCATTAGGGTGTTTGCTTGCATGGAGGCCCATTTGTGCAAGCCATATAATACACTGTTTATCAGTGTGCATCCTGGCATAATGGTGAATGTAAAATTTTATACAAAAATCCTTTATTCTATGTATGTAATGGACAACGTGGCAGGTTAGTCCTCTTGTTCTTATCACCTTCACCTACTGATGATGAATTATTTCTTCCCTAACAAGGGAAATCTCTCAGACTTTTGTTATATGATGGTAAACTAAGTGTGATGCAATGAATTTTCCAGGCTGTTAGGGCATGGCACAGAAAATAAAGCAGAAAACCAAACAGTAAAAGACCGACTTCATGAGAAGTAGGCCAAAGCTTTACTGAGAACACATCTAGTATGGAATGCAGATGTGGACTTGTTGACTGGGTTATGCAGTGAGGAACAGATACAAAAAACAGTAAGTGGCTCCCTTAAGCTAGTGTTCTTTCCTTTCCCTGCCAAGATTGTTTCACATAAGTACATGTATCAAAAAGCATTTTTAGTTGGTCTGAAACAAGTAGAATCGAAAATGCTGTTCAGCATACAGAGTAAACTGTATATGCTATTCTTGCTAGAGATAAAGAATCCTTACATTTATTCATTTATGTGGCATCTTCAATATGTGGGACTGGTACAAAACAGTGACATCAAAGGGTCAACACTGAAAAGTAAATGAGCTTGGTATAACCAAGAGGAATGTATTCTCATTGCTTTCTTACTATGATTTTTTTTTACACAGCAAAATCAGATAATTTATCTGTTTCAACTGTCACCCTTTGATGAGATAATTGGGGTGTTCAGTGCAGCTAAACTGATTGCTCACATTAGAAATAAGAACCCAAGTAACACGTCTCCATGCCTTTTATAACCTAATCTGAAATTACAAATGTTTTAGCATCTTTTTAATAGAAACACTTTGCTCAAAGATGCCGCAGATTTAGTAGCGCCTTGAAATTAGGGAAGACAAAATCATTAGATTTTTCTCTTCACTCCAGATCTTGCTCCCTGTGAGAGCTCCAGCAAGCCAGCTGACATCTTCATCAAAAAGGTTTAAGAACTGTTTCACGCCTAAACAAAGTTTTATGTGCCTTGCTTTAAGCAAATTCATGCAGTCAACACCAAAATGCTTAAGCAAAAAACAAGCAACAATAATTATGGAATACCATCAACAAAGTGCAAGTAAAACTTACTCTTTTTAGTTTTGTAGTATCATTTTCAATTTTGTCTAAAAAGAGAAATAAAACAGGCATGTTATTTTTAAATCAGTCTATCTGCCACATTAGATTGCATCAATTATCATTTAGGGAAGATATTTGAGATAAATATTTTGTTTCAGGACAAAAACTTAAGAATTACAGCATAACATTTTTCTCTGATTGGACTAGATAATCATAACCACTAAACAAGGATTTAACAGTTAAACTTACCAGAAGCTAACAAAGTATATCACTGTGGGTATTAACTTTCTCCCTGCCATTTTTTTACTGTGACACTTACATGCAAAATAACCTGGCATTTCTGTTGATTTACCTGCATCCCTCTCATTTTCTGGCTGCAACAACTGAAGCAAGATGGAAAGACTGGCCAACTGTTGATCGTTCAGTTTGCGAAGATCGAATCCATAGTCAGCTAGCATGACAGCCAACTTCTGTACTGCTGGATCTGTGTACAAAAGAAAAATTTATTTTGTCCTGCAATTACCTCCACTGTTGTGTAAAGACTTATGACTAAGGCATCTGGTGTAACAGGTTTACTTACCAATGTCTTCCTAGTGATACTATCTCACTAAAGCCTTCACTCAAAGAATATAGAACAGATGGCACATAAGCCACCTGCATTAAGAGTCTTGTGTGGCCCATCATGAAATCACAGGCAAATTACTTTGTATATAAAGCACTGCACTTTCATTTCTCACTCACCGAATGTTTTCAGTGCATTCTCTGCATTTGAATGATTCCTGTTTTACCTTTGACCAGCTCTCTTGAGACAATACTTCATGAATACAAATACTTTCTTAAAAAATGTACACTCTTTCTTTAACACTGGAGCAATCATTCTGTCATTATCCTTGAAATGATCTCACTGTTTTGTACCATAAGTGATTTCAATGGCTGTACAAACATTAATCAATTAAAGGAAACCTCCACAGAGCAACTGAAAACATTTGTTTTTTACTATATATTGGCATTCAGTATGCTATACTCTTTAATCAAACATCACTCTTTTATATTATATTTTAATTATGTTATATCTCAAAATGACCATGATGGAGACTACCATACTGACATGATTTTATCAGTCTGTTCATCCTACTCCTACAATGCAGTTTGTCCCTCCATAACATGACACATTCTTTTGTAATAAAACAGGTGGTTTGTTTCTGCATTCAGTTACAGTGACAGTGCTGTAAGTCACTGGCTTCTTAACTTGTTTCTGGAAATACTACCATGTTTCTTTTCCACTGAACTACTCTGATGTGTGCTGACAGTAAACTCATAAAACCTCGTTCATGGTATTTTAAGTCTTCTTCCATATAAAGTAGGTTTTGTTAAACATTTAAAGTTGCAGCTCCTAGTTACTTTCAAAAGCCTCCCCACACTCTTGCCTAAGTATAACCTGCCAGGAAATCTAAAAGCTCTGCTCATTTATCTTTGTGTTGTCACTACATAAAGATAATACATCATATGAAAACTACTTTTAGTATTCCATACTATTCTTAACTTTCTATAGTTATATGGATAAAAGTTATGCTTGACTGGCTACTACCCCAAAATAATTGTGTTTACCATGTATACTATCCTTCAGCATAAAAACAATGGTTATCTCTCCTCTGCTACTTTCCTAGACCTATCTAAAGCATTTGACATGGTCCCACACAAACAACTTATCTCTGTCCTCAATAACCTATCCTTCTCTCAATCAGTCACCAACTGGTTTCAGAGTTACCTGTCTGACCGCCAACAATCCGTTGTATGGCAGAATGACATATCTCCCCAACTACCTGTCTCCATAGGGGTTCCCCAAGGATCCATCCTTGGACCCCTACTCTTCTCTGTTTATACCAATAATCTAGCCTCTGCCACCAAACATGGCACACTCATACAATACGTAGACGACTCAACCATCATCTGCTCAGCCCAGTCCCTACCCAAACTCCAAAAAGTCACACAGGAAGCCATTTCCTCTGTTGAAACTTGGTTATCCGATGCCCAATTAATACTCAACCCAAACAAAACTAAATTACTCATCTTCCAACCCACCAAACATACTCAAAACAACTCTCACTTTAACATCACAACAAAAAACGACACCACTATATACCCAACTGAACACACCAAATTGCTAGGAGTGGAAATAAGACAATAAACTAAAATTTGACATTCACATATCCATGACCATAAAAAAGTCCACAAAAAACTAGGAGCATTATACAGAACTAAGCAACTTCTCACCAAAGCAGCAAAGATTTCAATAGCAAATTCCCACCTTATCTCCACCCTACTTTATGCCTCTCCAATATAAACCAACCTAAGGCAATGCGATCTAAACAAGCTAGAGACTTGCTACAACAAAACTGACAAATTCGCCACAGGGGCATCCTACCATAGTCACCACTGTCTCTCACTTGCTGAACTGGGCTGGCTTGAACTCCATCACCTCCTTCAATGGTATCAACTCTCACTCACATACAAACTAGTAAACCATCCACTAAATGTCCCATCCCCCGAGAATCTACTCCAACCCTATTGCACCACCAGACCACTAAGATCCAGCAACAAAAATCACTTGCAGCCACTAAAGCCAATAACTCTGCTGGTGAAGCACTATTCTCTTGCACCATAGCCAAATTATGGAACTCCTTCCCACCCACAATTACCTCCGTACCATCATGCATCCACTTCAAAACTTTACTAAAAGCGCACCTAAAAACATGCTGGCTATGCCCTTGCAACTCCCACTGTAATATCACCCACCCCATCCAACCACTACCTTTCTTTCCATTCCACTAACTACCTTGATTATAGTAACCTCAGATGCTCATAAGCCTAGTACTTATTATACAGCAGGAACTTCTTATTGTAACATTTGTTAATGTCTGTAATGTACTTCACAGACAAAGATTCTAGTTGTCTACTGATGTACTATGTTCTTCATCTGTAAACATGTTGTAAGTAATTGCTATGTTAAATTGTTAATCGCTATGTAATCCGATGTAACTACTGTCTATTTTAACTGTGGAGCTTTTTTCCCCGGGCCTCTGCTGAAAATGGACCTACGTCCAGTCGGACACTCCCAGTCAACAAATGTAAATAAATAAATAAATAAATAATTTTATGTAGTATTGCCATTTAATTCATCTCTGTCTTCAGCTAAAGATTCCAGGATTAACTAACTTCAATGTGTGCTTTAACACATTCAGCAAAGCATATTATTAAGATGTAAAACTGTAAGCGGTAACAAATGGTGAACACTAATGTATTATCTCCCATAAGTCACATGCAATTGTATGAAAGCCATACTATGCAAACTAGGTAGCTGCCTAAGGTAGCAGCTGTCTAGAGCCAGCTTTCCACCCTATATTTATTTTGTTTATTTTTTCTTGCTTTAAAAATTACACAGATAAATACATACTTAAATCAGCTGAAAGATGCCCCTATCTGAATTCGTTTTGGGAAGTGTTGACTTCCTACTCCTTACAATTATGTCAAGGAGTACAAAGCCTGCACATATTAAATGGTTTAAATGGTTATGAGAAGTGGGTACACCCTGTGGACAATAGCAGCAGCAGTCAGTGACAGCAAGAGGTATTTTTTTCAATATTGATAGGCAACTCAATGCCAGGCAGGTACTCTGCGCTGCAAAATATGTCCACTACAAATGGGCCATCTCTAATTTCAAAGAAGTCTACTCAACTGTCTTGGATTTTGCAGAATATTCCTGATATTACTTGATATTTTTTGCCCTGTTCCTCGTGAAAATCCTTGAATTTTCTTGTAATGCACTAAGGATTACAGTCCGTCAGTAATGGCCAGACATTAGAGTTTTGTACTTCTTATTGTTCAAAAATGAATGTTGATGCAATGCATCGTCTATTAACTTTTAAGTGACTCACACTCAGTCAAAAATGCCACATATCAGACTACTGTACTTCTTATTGTTCAGAAGTTACATGTTGGTAGAAACCTGATATGTTAACCTTTAACTGCATTAGAGTAATACTTAAAATTGTCACTGAATTTGGAGCTTTTTCCCCTTCCATTGTTTCCCTTTATATCTGGTTCTTAAACAATTAAGTAAACTGAAAGCTATGAATGTCTCTGAGTTTGTCTCAATTTTTTTTTTGTTTGTTCATCATACAATTTGTGTTTTTGTCAATGTTAGAAAGCTGCAGTCAATAACAAATGACAGACATGTGTGCTATTGATGTCATACCCTTCAAATAATGAGTGCTATAAAAGTCTGTTATCTACAACTCCCAAGTATGTAAGAACAGTATTAAAAATCTGTCCCTTATTTTGAGCCTTAGTTGCCCCAACATTTTTGGCTCTGTCCCTGATTTTTTTTCACTAAGAAGCTGAGACAGCATTTTTATAGCAGTCAGACATTTGAGATGTAAACAGACAAATTAGCTCTAATGGCTAGGGCTTTATGTGAAAAAAAATGAGTAATTGCTGTTCATTACTGTGGCTTTGCAGGACTGATGTGATTTGAGTGAAGGGATTTGGAATACTTTAATGTGTGGTTACTGTGCATGTGGAACAAACATGAAATGTATTACATATCCATCCTTTTATCAAAATCAGATATCTGAAGTGGCTATAACTGCTACGTCAGGGATGAAAGCTGTCTGTTGATAAAAGTAGCTGATTCTCTTGTCATTTGCTTGGTTTAAACTGTCGCTGATCTAGCTTTTTAAGACTAGTGTGCATTTCTGTGAAGAAAAATGTAATGTTTTATTATCGTGACTGCAATTTATTACCATAGTTTGTTGCCAGCGATATATACAGTAACATGACTGCAACTGATGGGTACAGAGGTCATCAGCAGATGGCTGTTGTCTGATCACTGTTAAACAGTGGTCTCTGATCTGCCACGGCAGGAGTAATGCCAAACAATGTATTTGCTAAAATTAGTGTAAATGTGGTATTTCTAAGGCTTATGACGCTGTGTATGTGTGGAGTTGGGAGATGTCCTATATTTAAGGGTGACAAGTTGTCCATAATTTCTCTCACTTTCCACTTCAGGCATCAACACTGCATATAAGTGGTTATCTTTCATAACTGATCATTGGTATAACAGTGCAGTGAAATAGCATTGCTGTCTCACAACTCATAGCTCTGGTTATGTTCTTGGCTGTGGCTTCCTGTATGTCAAGCCTGCATGCCCTCTCTCTATCTGCTTAGGTTTATTCATGTGCTCTGGTTTCCTCCAGCACCCCAAGCATATGACATCAGTGAGCTGCTATCCCACCAATTTGTCTGTAAATAAGCCTGCAGTGTGTATGCATGTGTGTTTGTGCAATCTGTGACAGACCTGGCCTACGTCACTATATGTTTGTTATTGTGAAAAATGAGTATGGCTTGTGACAGATATGGATTTCGGTGTTGGTGTATATAAAGAAGTGTTTTACCTGTGAACACACAAGAATACTTCCAGGCATATACATAACTCTTCTAGATACCAACAAAAACCAGTACATCATTATCTTTTCAAAAATAAGGCATAAAATGCATTACAGAACAGCCAAAGCCTCAGTGCTTCTGGGGAACTTGCCAACCCCACATCCCAGGCTGTGTAAGTGGATTTTGACACAGGATAAGTAGTGGCGTCTGTCCTGCATCTCATCTAGTTTAAAACTATTCCTGCTTAGATATGTGCCCATAAGGTCACTGTAGTTTGGAGGGCAGGAGGCTAGAGATGGTGCACTCATTACAACTTCAATCCTCAGAGGTGTGCACAAAATCTAGCTATAACTTATGTTAGAGCTGTGGATAGTGTGGTCATTTCTTTAACTTTCCGACAAACCTCAGAAGTGTGCAGATACGGTCACTATAGCTCTCCTTGGGACAGCATATTGTTTAGGAGCAAAACATTGGAGTATGTTACACTAACTCTTATTTTGTTTCACTTTCATGACAATTTTGCACTGTGTGTGTGTGTGAGTGTGTGTGTGTGTGTGTGTGTGTGTGTGTGTGTGTGTGTGTGTGTGTGTGTGTGTGTGTGTGTGTGTGCGTGTGTATATATATATATATATATATATATATATATATATAGAGAGAGAGAGAGAGAGAGACACATACACACAAACACACACACACACACATACATATATGTGTGTGTGTGTGTGTGTGTGTGTATATACATATATATATATACACACACACACACACACACACACACACACACACACACACACACACACGATGAGGAAAGGGTTAAAACGGCATGCTGGTATATACACCTGACTGCAACATGTCAAACTGTGTTACAGTGTTCAATATGTTGTTTCAGGTTTGTCCCAGTCTGACTTCACTGTGATACACAGATGGTGCCTGTCTTTTGGTTCAGTGGGTGAAGAGGCATGCTAGCAGCTACATGAAATTATGACTGCAGCCCTTTGTGCCTTCAACCCAATCTAATATCAGAGGGATACACAAAAGGTGACTTTTCTTTGGGTGGGAGAGGGTTGGACACTATTTCCAGATGTGATTTTTATGTATGCTCTCTAGCATTTGACTTCTCAGATGGTGAACTCCAGTTTTGTTAGACACAGCTTATTTCTTCCTTTTTAAGGAAAAAAATAAGACTGGATTGCATTCCTTGCTCATTTTTTATTCAGGTCATCACTGTATCAAAAGGTTGGAAAACAGCTTTAAAATGGATCACAAAGTGTCTATAACCCCCATGGTTTTTAGGCCCCCAGGCCTCCCAGCTTAATTTAATTATTCCACAGTTATTACGAGACAGTCTTTTCCAATTAGGATGCGTTGAAAGGATTCAGAAAACAGCTAAAGAATAAGATAAAATGTGAGAAAGGGCATAAAAAGTCGATTCAGATGATTTAGAGTTATTGTGGGATGTATGTGGAGGGAGGAGTGGATAGTGGATAGTGTGGTGGGCATTATGTAGGCTTTCACCTAGAGCACCATCTCACCTAAGGCCAGCCCTCTGAAGATATTCTGCATCAACATAAAATATGAACAGAGGATCTCCATCATCTGTGTCAGAATAAAACTAGAAATGATGAAACTGAACAAGGGTTCCTGGCCACTAAACCACATACAGGTAACACTACAGGGTAAAAACATAATTCTGAAGCAAAGTTAACTACACTAGAGAGAGAAACTGTAATGTAAAAAAATGTTCTTTGCCATCTTGGTTACTAGCTCTAAACCAGGTGTGATCAAGCTGAGATGTGGTATTCTATATTAATTTATGTTCTGGAAGACAAAACATTTAAACAGCTGCCATGTATTAAGGCAGACTATTATCTTTGCATATTACTATGCACATGGTCTGATAAATGCCTCTTGGTAGCTTCAGTTTTGTGAATAGATTAATTATTTAATTATACATATTAAATTTCAGTTTCTTAAAATCACTTTTGTTCACTTTTCTGAGGTTTTTTTATTTGATGATACCTGAGCATTATTTATGTGTAGCAAGTATATGACAGTCTGTTAAATCTGTTCTCTGTCCACATCCCTCTGCTGTATGTACATATAAATATATCTATAGCTCTCTCTCTCTCTCTCTATATATATATATATATATATATATATATATAGAGAGAGACATATAGAGACATATACATACAGACACACATACATGTAATCCATAACTATGTCTATTTATTTTTATTTTTTTTAATTATTTATCCTTGGTTGACTGGATTAGTCTCAATAAGCTTGTGGTCTATCTTCATTGAGATGCTATTTATACTGACTAGGGGAAATTTCGCCAGGACACCGGGGAAATTCATCTCCTCTTTCTGATAAGTGCTCTGGAAACCTGGTAAATTCATCTCCTCTTTCTGATAAGTGCTCTGGAAACCTGGGAAATTCATTTCCTCTTTCTGATAAGTGCTGTAGACTTTTCTACATTCAACAGAGCTACCACAATCTCAGGATACAACTCTTTGGTTTAACATCTCATCTGACAGACATCAACACTCACAAATGCTGTGCTCCCTAATGGATCTCTGCAGTGTTAGCAAATGAAAATTAATTAAATCATCTGGGGTGGAAATATAACCCACAGCCTACTATTCTTATAGCACCAAAGGCGAGTATGTTACCTGTTGAGCCACTGACCTATACAAATGGTAAGTGTCACAGATCCATTACCATATTACTATCAGCCTTTTTTTCTAAAAATGAGCACAGACCTATAAAGAAGGCCTTATAATGTCTTATAAAGATTTATGGTCTACAGCTACCCCTCCATATGCACTCTTATCCATATGCACTCTTAGTGTTCCATTAACTTTTCTCTCTGTTCTGTCACCCACTGTATTTATCGGCAGGTCACTGGAAAGAGTAGCAAGCATCTTCGTTACTTACTGAACTCTAGCACAACTTTCTTACTGTAGCCCTGGTTAGCCACCCTTAAGAAGGTATCCTTGTATGCCTTTGAGCTGAACATGAAATGCTACATACTTCAGCATTCCTCAGTCTTTCATAACCCCTCACAAGACATGTCAAGTTTATACCAAGTTTCATCTCAACAACAGTTGTCCAACCTCAGGTCACAACCACACAGCAAGAGCATAAAACCTTCAGTTCAGGTGTATCAGTATTGGTAAAGCACATGAAAAGATGCTTATTTATTTATTTTTATTTTACAGGTAAGTGAGCTGGCCAACAGGGCCTTGTTCAGTTATGATCTAGTTGCAATACAAATAATGGCAGCAGATAATACAAAGTAACAATGATAAGAAAAGGAGGCAATATGGTATTATGATTACTTTCCTTGTACACTACTGCAGAAACCACCTGCCTCAGATGTGAAAAATAATGACATCTTGGTTGCCTTCAGAAAAAAAAATTGAAGGGTGGGGTCATAGACAAGAAGGTACCAAGCTAACAGCATTCTTTCTTAGCTCTCCTATCTAAATTATATTTCTGACAGGAATTTTCAAGTATTTGAGGTACTGGACATATCATTTGTGGACTTCTTCATCTATTAAAAAGCCTTGAAGTTTGTATCTCATTTTTGAACTTTTATTTTATGAAATTCCTGTCAATTACTAGCAGTAAGGACTCTGACAGTTCTTCAATATGAGTTATTCTAAAATCAAATCACAGGATTTGTCTTTTAAAAAAAAGCTACAATCCTTATTCAACAGCATACATGATTTATCCATAAAGATTGACAAAATGGATTCTAAGCTTGATACTTTCAAAGATGAATGTAAAAACCAGATGGAACAGCTGCAGGAGATTGTTTTACACTGGGAAACTCAAATTGCTAGCATGGAAGAATTATTAAATGATATTGAAGGCAGAGTGTCTGAAGAACATCATGTGGAATATTTACTAAAACAAAACAATTCCTTATTACACAAAATAAGTGATCTTGAAAATAGATCTCGTAGAAAGCATCTGCGCATTTATGGTCTACCTGAAAAAACTGAAGGGGATAACATAGGTAATATCCTCACATCCTGGATAATTTCCTCAGATCCTGGATTCCTGTTATCTTGAAATTACCAGAATCTCTTTCTTTTAGAACTGAAAGAGCACACAGGTCTTTCACTGCTCCCTTGTCATCTGGCAAACTAAACAACAAACAGAGATCTATAATAGTAAGATTTTATTCTTCCATTATAAAGATCTAGTTTTGAAGTCTGCTTGGTCAAACTCTCCAGTCACATTTAATGACAACATAATAAGATTTGACAATAATTACTCCTCAACAGTAATTTCAAAAAGAAAAAATATATCCCTTTAATAAAGGAGTTCAAAAAGAAGCAAATCAAAACACATTTGTTATTCCCAGCTAGACTTAAAGTCTTTATTTCTTTCCGATGGAACCAAAACATTTGATACTTTAGACTCAGCTATGTCTTTTTTAACATAAGCAACATTTTAGAACAAGCAGAAGGTATGGACTGGTGGTCGGGTTCATTAAAGGGACAGGCTGAGAAAAATTACTCAAAAGTAGTTGACACAAAGAAAAAGAAGAAACTGAAGGACAAATAAATCATTTAAATTTCCTCTTTCTTCTTTCACATTATTTAATTTTTTTCTCTTTTTGTACTTGTTTCAACATAGAATAACATAACATAGCTATGACTCTTTGAACTCACTCAAACAAAAGGATCTTATGCTCAAAGTATAAATTAAGGTATAAATATATTATTTTGTTTTCTACTTGTCCCTTCAAGTCACTACTTACAATATTACATTTAGCCTTTATCATTTGTTTTAAATGTATTTTGCTTCCAAAATATTCTAGTAAAAACAATAAGTAGTGGCATATATAAACAATGTTTTCCTGTCTCTCTATAGAGCTGTTTGGCACTGATGATTTTCTTATAACTATATGAATATTTTTCACATAAAACTTATAATACTAATAGTATTTTATGCCAGGCTCATCAAATTACAATTAGTTTGAATATTTACAAAACATATACATTGAATAAGGCATCCAAGAAAGATTGATTGCCTGTACTTGAATGACTGCTATGTCTTTACACTTAGTCTTCAAAGAAACATCTCATTTTTATTTTTATTTTCTGCTTTAGATTTATACAGTATTTGTAATGCTGCTTTAGACCAATAAAAACAAAAACTAGGAATGAACCAAGCCAAGGACGACTTGATTATAATTTATTGAGCGCTTTTGTCTCAGGTAAAAAGAGACTTCATCAGAATAAAAACGTCTTTACACAACCAACTTAAGTACACACAACCTATATTCTCATTGGCAAAAAAATCAATGATGTCATCAAACAAGCCCCTATTACACTTAAAGCACAATTAAGAAAACTATTGGAAATATATATATATACATACATATATATATATATATATATATATATATATATATATATAAACAATGACCCATAGTTCATAATTGAATAATGAGAATCCTTAAGTGCTGCATGATTTTCACCAATACAAATGAAAAGAAAAAAGGATGTGCAAGTATGCATATATTAAAAAACATATGTAAGCACAATTACCAAAAGAAAATGCTTAAGGAACATTCCAAATGGGTAAACATAAACATGTATCTATACATTCCAGGCATGTGAACATATGCGTGTGACCTTCCAGATGTAATCATTGTTTTTTTCTCTCTTACAGCCTTTAATTTAAGAATGCTGCTTATAGATAGTGAGTCATTCAAGCCCGGGAAGGTAGTGGCATTAGTTCTAAGTTGCCATTGCAATTCTTTCAATTCAAGGAGATCTTCTACAGACCCCCCTTCTCTTCAGCATTCTTAAATTAAAGGCTGCTTTTGCTATGTAAAATCAAGGCTGTTATAGCCTTTATTATGCAAGAGAGAAAAAACAGACGACTACATCTGGAAGGTCACACACATATATTCACATGCGTGGAATGTATAGATACATGTATATATTTACCTACTTGGAATGTTCCTTTAAGCATTTACTTTTGGTAATTGTACTTACATGTGTTTTTTTATATATGCATACTTACACATCTTCTTTTCTTTTCATTTGTATTGGTGAAAATCACGCAGCACTTAAGGATTCTCATTAATTATGAACTATGGGTCATTGTCCCCCCCCCCCAAAAGGTTTTCTTAATTGTGCTTTGTTTAAGTGTAATAGTGGCTTGTTTGATGACATCATTGATTTTCTGGCCAATCAGAATGTAGGTTGTGTGCACTTAAGTTGATTGTGTAAAGAAGTTTTTATTCTGAAGACGTCTCTTCTTGCCCAAAACAAAAACATTCAATAAATTATAATCAAGTAATCCTTGGCTTGGTTCATTTCCTAGTTTTTGTTTGTATTTCTAATGCGAAGTACTTTAACAAAACGACTTAGGTGTTGCCTTTTGATGTTTGTACTCTTCTCCATGTTTGAAACAACATTTAAAGTTAGTAATCTCTCATTATCTTAGAGAAAAAGCAGTTTTTCACATCTTGTGCTTGTGCTACTCTATTAAACACTCAGTCAGCTTACTTTACTCCCTTCTTGGCTTCCCGATGAGATCCTGAGCTAAAGCGGACATTTGTTTTACAGTTCCTGTCTGTTTTCTTTATTTTAAAAACTATTTTTAAAGAGAAATCCACTTCCACATGTGCAAGCACCTTGTACTTAACAGTACGGCTCTACATTGATGTAAGCATTAAGCTTAACGGTCAAAATGAGACATTAATGTTTACTTGTTTTTTAAAGAGATAACCACATAGTTTAAGCTTTGGCAGGTATCTTTAGTCTCTCTAAATGATAGTTATGAATTCTACATTAAAAGATTTACATGTGCTATTGTACACTTTTCTTGTTTTTTCTCTCCCTGTTATTTAAAGCGAGAAGGGCACATTTCATTCCAATTGTATTGCTTGTTGAATGAAGCAGTTACTCTCATTACTTTAATATGCATTAAGAGGTCTGCTTATAAGCCTTTATATTTTCTTGATCAAATATTTTAAAAGCTGTCATAGATATAACAAAATAAGCTCCAATATATATTTTATAGTCAGAATATGACTAATGATAAGTTTCCATTCACTTTAATGAGATTCACTAGTATAAAATTTAATTAATACCAAAAGAAACAACTTACAATATATCTCATGTTTTTAACCTTAGTACTGTTATAATATCTAAATAGTATTTATATTGAAAAACAATGAAAGACAGAAATGTCTTTTGATTCACTATTACTTATCAACTTTATGCTTGATCAAAATTATATTGCTTAGGTGTTTATGCACAAGATTTGCTTTATGCTATCATTTGTAGAAAATGTCCTTCAATTTTTTTTACTGTAACATGAGAATTACTTATCCTACTATTATTTAATTAATATTTTTTCTCTATAACTATAACATATTTTACATTTAGAGATTATGATGACATTATTAAGAATACCTGCTATAAGCTCCTTACTGATTCATCTATATGATCAAGATATTTTTTCTTTGTTGTGCATCTGGTACCATATAAGTTTACTTAATCATACCTAATGAAAGTTTTAGTATAATTCTTTATATAAGTGCATACTTATGTTGTTAATGTGTTTAAACTCTGAAAAACTTACCTTTTATTTGATAACACATTTTAAATATTTAATCATTGTTTTTATATTAATACTAACAGTTTTGAGAATGGTTCTAAATCTTATAATATTTAAAATCCCAAAAATTAGAAACACATACTATGATAATTCTGTCTTGTTTTGTATCCTTGAATATAAATGGAAAGATTTACATGTTAATTAATTTGTACTGGATCCCTGGCTTGGGAGTTAAAGTGGTTGTCAAACATCAGTTTGAAGATACTGTGCAATATTCTAAGGGAAGTATAATACTTGCAGGTGATTTTAATTGCATTTTTCAGATAGTGACATTAATGCAAAAAATACACGTAGGAAACAAGCCACATCAAAGGCATTATTTAACTTTATTAACATGTTTAATATTAAGGATGCAAATGATTTTGCTGACTCCAATTCATTATTTTTCACGCATTACTTACATCGTCATGGCACTCAAGCAAGAACAGACAGGGTATATAATTCAAGAGACATTTCTTCAAAACTTGATAAAGTCAAGGTAGTTGCATGCTCCTTCTCTGACCATAATGCAATTACATTTGACTTGGTAATGAATCCCAAAATTATAAACATTACTAGAATCCCGGCATATAAAACAAATTTATATATTTATGCTAAGGAAATTCAAACTTTTTCAAATATAAATCTCATTGATGATATTTCAGAAATATTTGTGTGAGATTCTAAGTCATATTTATATGGCAAAGATTTAGCCTGGTTCATAAATAAGAAAAAATAGTGGAATAAGGAACTAGTAGAGCTCCAAATGAAAATGGATAATCTAAAACTAGATATGCAAAAATGAAGTAACAATGTGCAAAAAGAACTTGATTAGATAAACAAAAAAAAATACAAGTACTGCATCATAAAACTATGATTAACTTAGAAAAGATTAAATTAAATTCTTATTCCACAAATCCCATAAATCGAAGACGAATAGTATACACAACAAATAAGATTATTAAATCTAATCAGATTAAAGAAGTATATACTCCTGGTACTAAAAAAGACTTTCTCATTTAGAGGGTATTTTAGAGTCTTTTAAAACTCATTTTACTTTAATTCCTACAATACAGAAATTGAACCACAGAACATAAGATCCTTTAAGAAATTAATCAAGAATAAACCAACAAAAGAACAAATTAAGTTAACTGATAAATCAATTACAATGACAGAGATTAAATCACAAATTAATAAGCTAAAACTAAACAAGGCTCCTGGAACTGACAATATTATACCAGAAATGTAAATTATTACCTAGAGAAGCTTTACATTTATTGTTAAGAGTATATACTTTAAATAATAACACCTCTCCTTCTTGAAAATGCACTTAAACACACCCAATTTTAAAATTAGATAAGGATCCAAAAAAAATGCACTTCATATAGACCAATATCTATTTTAAACATTTTTTTCCAAACACCTCACTGAATTATCACTTGTGACATAGGCACATTTACATTCATATAAAAGTAATCACACTATAATTAATAGAGCAAACATTTTACTTCACATATATTGCTATATGCCATAAAACCTAAGCAACATTATATAAATTATTAAATTCCTGCTTTTTTATTTCTTTAAAAAAATCTTTACTAAACCATCACTTAACACATAGGCAATCATACATTTATACAAATGAAAACAAACTACGCTGACATACCCGGAGTTGCAAACATTATACAACACTTATCTACCCAATCTTTTTAAGTCAGACATTACATAGCTCATTTAAGTCCTGCTGCCTTGTAAACCTCATTCCTCCCTTGTATACCGTGTTCCCACAATTCCCATTTCTTCCTACCCTTTTCTAAAGATCTCAATTCCAGCTGTTTTATCTGTGTTACTATATTCACTACTTCTAGTACAGTTGGTTTAGATTTTGATTTCCATTTTCTAGTAATTGCTGTTTTGGCAGCCACCATTATTCAACACAGCTAGGTCTTACCATGCCTGCACAAATCCGATTCTGTGTGATAGCTCAGAAAAATCGACTCCCTCATCAGCCCAATCTGCCCACCCAGCACCACCGACACTACATCCCACAGGGAATCCCTAAAGTCCACCAATTCACTGCACTCCCAGAAAATATGTTCCCAATTACCTCTTTCTTCCTCATAACACCTCCAACATTTGCTGTCTGCCTGAAGAAAAATTCTCTGAAGCCTACCTGGGGTATAAAAATGTCTGTGTAAACATTTCCAAGCAAAAATCCTAAATCTTCTAGATTTTGTTGCATATTTGGGAGACATACATATATCCTCCAATTGTTTCTTTGTGAATTGCTTATCCTTTCTCGCTTCCCAATCCTTTCTAACCTCATCTAATTGATTCTTATAGCTATCATGCAATATTTTATATGCTCTACTAATTGTTCCTTTTTTAATGGCAGCTTCTGTTCTAGATTCTATTACAAAACTCTACCAGTGCTGTCTTTCATTTAGGACCCCCCCCCTATCTTTTTGCCTATACTCTGACATCAATCCCTGATAAGGAATGCAATCTCTAACCTGCAGTCCAAATAAATTCTTGGCATCTTCCCATTCTGTCATCTTTTCCCTGTCTAGTTATTTGCTCCCAATACCTTGGTTCCTTTGCCAGTTTTTTCCAACAAATTCTGCCCCTCTCTTTCCTATTGTCTGTATCCCTAATTGCAGTCATCCCTATCAGTAGAATCTCCTTTCTTCAATCCCATGTTCGTTTAGTTCTTAGAATACTTTCTGCTACTTTATGGCTATAATATTCTGCATGATTATTGTTATTATCCCTAAAGGCCTTTATCCAAAATCCAGGTCTTGCCTTATTTCTTCAGCTTTCCCTGTGTTTCATTATCAACCCTTTCCACTTTGAATTATAGTTTTCTGCTTGTGCTATGAGTCTTAACTGTGTAGCATTGAAATACCCCTTCAAACTGGGTAATCCCAATCTGCCCTGTTCTACTGGAAGAATCGTCTTATCCCACTTGACTTTTGTGGTCTACTCCTCCCAGATAAAGTCCTCCTGCCAGTTATTAATTGCTACCCGCAACTTCTCCTCTGGTTGATAAAAATATACCTGACCCGTGTACAAGACTAAAGGGCCTGAAAACATTTTAACTCCTTGCATCTTACTATCCATATCCATATAACAAAGCTTGCATTTAATCAGTTTTCGTATTATCATTTTAGTCTCTTCCCACATATCCTTAGCTACCACACTAAAATCATTTTAATCCATACTCCTAAATATTTCATTTTGTCATGCCCCCATAAATATGGGTATTCCTGAACCAGTTCATATGTGGGTACATAATTCACTGCTATTGCCTTTATTTTAGCTTCATGTATTTTGTATCCTGAAAAGATCTGAAACTGTCTCAAAATGTTCCACAACACTGTAATGTCTTTTTCTGGTTTTAACAGGTACAAAATAGTATCATCTGCAAATAAGGCCAGCTGTTCTTGACAGGTCTATATAATATATTCGAAATTCCAAAATGTCGAACACCATATGTTCGAACTTGGAATTTTGAATATTGAAAACACTGAATGCTCAGAATAGCAATTTTTTTCCCAGGGAAAAAATTTGCTGTTCCAAGAAACATACATGCAACACAAGCACACCAAAATAAATAAACCACACATATACAGTTAACAAAACCCAACCCCACAGTAAACCACACATGCATTACTATCCACTTACCTTAACCCGCACCCTAACCCTAATGTCCGTAACTATCGCACACATACCCTACGAAACTATACACAAAGCAGTTAATACACACACATACAGTTAACAAAACCCAACCCTACACTACACCATACATACATTACTAACTATCCACTTACCTTAACCCGCACCCTAATCCTAAGGTCTGTAACTCTCGCACCACAGTGGAGGAAATAGCAAAGCCCTAGGTAAGATTTCGTGTTCCGGATCTTCGCTATTTTTACCATTCGATGTTGTGGGTTCGATGTTTTAACGTTCGGTGTTTTACTTCTTTAGAATTTTGATACAGACCCTTCTTGAGTACCATACCAATTATGTCCTTGAATTTCTGAGTCCCTTATTTTCTTTACCAATGGTTCTAAATGTAATGCAATAAAGGGGAAAGAGGACACCCCTGCCTACTTGATCTGCTCAAGCAGAAATTATCAGACAGGATCCCACCCACTTTACTTTTCACCTCCGATCCCTCATATATTCTCCTAATCAACCTTATAATTTTTTTCCGGAAATGCAAATGCTTCCATTGCCCTGCTCATAAAGTCCCAGCTTACTCTGTTAAATGCTTTCTATGTATCAAGACCCACCAACAACAATGGGGATTTCTTACATTCTGCTTCGCTCTGGATCATCATTGCTCTGTTAATGTTGTCAGATGTTTGCTTCCCCTTCACAAAATCACATTGATCCATATCTACCAGTTTTGGCATTACTTTTGCCATTCCTTTAGCTATTATAGACACAGACACTTTATAGTCATGGTTTAGTATTGAAATGAGCCTGTATCATGCTAGATCTAATGGATCCTTACCTTCTTTAGTTACTGCAGCTACCACTGCTCTCTTCGAGGATGGCGGTACTTCTCCTATGATACTGTTAAACAAAACTTTCCAGATCTTCAGTTTTTTCCTCCCAGCTTCCAAACTTCCACAAGAATACCATCTATTCCTAGGGACTTTTCAGTAGATTCGTTATACATCACATTTTTTTTCTAATCTCCTCCTATCCTGTTAGTAACTGAGCCTCAATCTACCTCTAAACGTGGCATATTTAATTTTTCCATAAACATTTCCACTTGTATCTTTTCTTGATTTTCATATTTCTCTGCTTATAGAGGTTCTCATAGAATTTCCGAAATATTTCTGATACCTCTACAGGATCTTCTGTGTTACACTTTCCCCTAAGTTTGGTGACAGCCCTTTTTACTTTCTGTTACTTGAGTTGTTATGCTAAAATTTTTGTGCTCTAGTGTTATCAAAACAGTTGTTTAACAGTAATTTTTCTAAGCATGTGCATATTATCGAGGTAATCCCTTATTTTTCTGCCTAGCATTCCACAGTTGATCCTCTTGTTCTGTGAGATTCCCCCTATTCTGTAATACTTTAACATTTGTCAGTCCCTCTAAATAATTCTTATTACTTCTTAATCATAGCTCCCTTTCTTTTATTTACACCCTATTTTTAAACCACACCTTATTTTATCCCTGTCCCTAGCTATATTTTCACAAACATTTCTATCTTCTCTAACAGCTCTTGAATAATCTCCACTACCCATTCCTTAAATTCCTCTCTTTTAAAAAGATAGGTGAAAAAGCTCCAGTGTCTCATTTTTATTTCATTACCCTGTGTTTTTATTTTTGCTTCTACTGACGCATGATCTGAAATTGTTATTGGGCAGGTATCAAGACCTTCAATTAAATGCACATGTTCCTGTGAAATGTAAATTCTGTCTAGCCTAACCCAATTTTTATATCTTGGGGAATAATATGTAAATTTACTTTGAACTTATATTACTGAATTCACACCTTCCATGTCAAATATGTTCATACATTTCTTCAAACATCCACCCTCCTTTGTTATATTTTATCTTCTGGGCCCCCAGACACATCTTCATTGCTGTCAAATTCACATACCCACCTACAAGTAATATTCCTTGCTGAAAACTGATAATTTCTCCCATAATTTTCTTAAGCTCCATCATAGCAGTTTTAGGTGGAATGTAAATATTTGCCAGTGTAACCTTCCCCCTTTGCCAGTAGCCCCTACTAAAAATCTGCCATTATCTTTTTTATCTTCTTCTATCACTATTGGTACTCCTCTTGCAATTAATACAAGCACTCCTCTTTTCCTTTGTCCCAGGTATTCCACTGAATAACCATCCTGAAACCCTTTCTTTATCAAATTAACATGTTCAGTTCTTTCTAATTGTGTCACCTGTAATATAACTATTTGCACTCTACATTTTTTAATATAGTTCACTACTGTTTCTTGTTTGCATTTATCCGGGAGGTGATTTACTTTTAAAAACATTAAAGAAAGCATCACTGTATTAAAAAGTTATTATTCCCACTTTTTTATGTATAACACCTTTTTGTTAAATGTCTAGTTCCAGCTTTTGTGTTACATGCATGCACTGTTTGGCAGGTTAAACTTTTACACAGTTGTTTCTTGTTGTATGCATTTCAGCCTATGTCACATGCTATAATACTTTTTGTTTTACTGAAAGCCCTCAAAAAAAAAAACACCCCCAATACCCCCGTAAAACCTATTAACAATGCTAACACACAAAACTATGTTCCCCTTCAAATATTGAAGTTTTACCCTCCTAAACTGAAAACTACACTCGCAGACTTGAGTGAACCTAAAAGAAAGATCATCCATGCTAAGACTCATGGTGCAGCCTGTGCTTCTACTAAGAGCTTATTGGTTTTGTCTTATCTTTATAGTTATCCCATCTGTGAAAATTCCTGGTTGTTTTCAGAGAACATTAACTACCTTGTGAAAGTCCCTAAAGGTTTTCAGAGATTATTTACTCTGTGAAAAACCCTGAATGCTTTAAGAGAACATTATCTCCTAGCCAATTTCTCTTTTCTTTTTTTTCCTCAGCCAATCACACTCCACCAGACTGTAGTTAGATTCTCTTTATCAGATTGTTTCCATGGAAACTTGAAGCCCAGCAGCAGAACTGTTACTAAGCATTCATGTATTTGCTAGAAAAAAGCCTCATAATATTCAATGTTCTTTTTCATGTACTCGCTCTCTCTTAAAATGGGTTACTAAATCAATCTAAGGTCTTTAATCCAGTCATGCCTCCATGCAAGAATGAGAAAAAGCACATTAATCTTTCTTTTATTATGCTTTTCAACCAGGTTTTTTTTACATTGCAGTGCCTACATTTCTTAAAACTGAACACAATGAAAGAGAGAAGAAGGGAGAAAGAAAAGAAAAATAGAATAGCAGCACCTGTTCACAATCCCCATTACACTTAAAACAACTGAAAAAAACTTTGCCTTATAGCATGCAAAGAAAAACACATGCCACCGAACTAGTACTATTTAAGAAAAAATACTTCGTTAACTTTCTCCCTCCTCTTCCTCTACCCAAAGCACTTTTCTGAACATTAATGACATGAAGTAGGGCATATGCTTTAGAGTCCCCCACAAGTCCAACATATTCTGAAAAAGTACAGTATTTCCAGATACAGTCCCTCTGTGGTCCTTATTACCAGAAAAACAAGAAGCTTACTTTTTGTTGGACAAACTTTTGTATTTCCTTCTTAGCATGTACTTCATCAAAAATGATTTGCCCCTCCAGGGAAGAATACCTTGAAGACAGCTGGGTACAGCAGTTTGAATCTCACACCCGCATCACATTCCCTGAATAGTGGAATACATTTGCTCCTCTTCTGTTTGGTGTACAATTAGTAATCATTCTCCACAAACACTCTGCTGTCTCCCACTTTTAGTACTTTGTCCTTCCACAGTTTTGTCAGAATCAACTACTTCTGCTGGTAGGACTGCATCTTTACTATTAAAGGTCTAGGTTGCTTTCTTATAGCCAAGTTTGGAGCATACACATGATGTAACATTTCAACTAACAACTCCTGCTGTGGAATACCAGTCCAGTTGCTTATCTGTACTTTCATAAAATTAATGCTCTCTGTTCCTTCCAGCTTCTCTGGTATAGCTGAGAATCTCAGGTTTCCCCTATGTGATCTGTCCTCTAATTCTATTATTTTTTTAAACATCTGTTCCTGAGCAGTCTCATATTCAACCAGCCTTTTCTTCATTTCGACCTCTGATTATTGGAGCTTTATCATCTCATCTGAATATCTGTTTAAGGCCTCTTCTATTTTGTTCCAGCCTTTTGTTGTTTGTGTTGACATACTCTACCAGTGTTTCATTTTAACCAATTCTGTATGCAGCTGTCATATATCTATCTTCCTGAAGATTATTGGAAGTCATGTCTAAAGGATGAACTGCTTTTTGCTGAACAGCTTCAGAACTTTCTCCAGTCAGTGTTTCTTCCTCACTTTCTGTAGATGATTTTTTTTCCAGGTCTTCTGTATTTCTTTATTCCTGGTATCTGGGCAGTGCAATCACTAGCCAGTTACTAAAATTTACCCATAAAACACAAGTCTGCCTTTTCTGCTGAGTTTCTGCTTTCACACTCGGAGAGCTAAAATAAGCTGTTACTCAATGTGCAGCCATCTTGGAAATCCCAATATCTCTTTTAAACATTGATTGCAAAATGTTTATGGCTATACATTCTAGTAGAAATAAGCAACTGATCCCTTTATTAATAGATGAAGAACAAACTGGAGTCATAAATGATTGAAAAACATATGATAACATCAAAAGAATTCTTACATAAATGAATTACATTAATCTCAAAGAAGATAATATGACTTTAGTAAGTTAAGATATAAATAGTGCTTTTGATTCAGTTCAGTGGGATTACCTGTTGCTGGCATTGAATGAATATGGATTCTTACAAGAGTTTACTCAATTAATAAAACACTTATATGAAAAATGTTTACCTTATATATAAAGAATGAGTCATGCACATCTAGATTTAAGAAGAGCCGCGGTGGTGCAGCAGTAGCATTGTCACCTCACAGCAAGAGGTTCTCCCATTTGATTCTCGGCTGGAGTACTTTCTGTGTGGATTCTGCACGTCCTCCCCATGGTCGAGTGGCTTCGAAAGACATGCACGAATGGGCGTGCCTTCGTTGAAGGTTGGGCATCGGCCTGGCACCTCGGCACCATAAAAATCAACTGCCAATCATTAGAGGACTGGAGTTCCACTGTGGCAACCCCAAACAAGGAAAAGCCGAAAGAAGAACAAACAATTAAGGATATAAAACAGGGATGCCCTTTGCCTCCTTTGTTGTTTGCTTTGGTCACTGAGCCATTTGCTAATTGTATTAGGATGAATTCAAATATCAAAGGCATTCATTTCGCCGATTCTTTAGTTTCAAAAGTTCAACTATTTGCTGATGATATTTCACTGACATTGAAAATCATAGTAATTCATTACAAACTTTATTTGATACTATAGATTCTTTTCAGAGAATTTCCTGACGTAAATTCAATGAAAATAAAACCAATATATTACTTATAAATTCCAATAAGAAAGACATAAACAAAAAGTTTGTTAAATGTATAGCTCCAGATAATAAAATTAATTATTTACGGATCACTAATAAATGATATAAATGAAATGTTAACTGTTAACTTTAATAACATCCCTTATAAAATGAAATATCTCATAGAGGGATGGAATACATTCTTTTTTACTGTGGACGACAGATATCTTATAATTAAAATGATTATTTTCCCAAAATATTATATTATATTAATGCTATCTCACTTCCACCCCCTAAGCTTTATATATATCAATTCAACAAATTAATGTTAAACCCAGAACTGCATTAAATAATAATTTAAAAGACTGGTAAACAGGGGGTATTAATCTTCCAGACATTGATATGTATGTTGTATTATCTATTGTCATAACATTAACATTCTGGTTAAACTTTTCATATTCAGCCAGGTAGAAACAAATTCAAGAACAAATTTGGCGGCAGTCAAATCTCTCATCGTTGTCATGATACACAAAAATTCTGCCTAACAATCTATATTGGATGGTTAGAAACTATATCCTAGGCAAGAAAAATAAACATATATCTTTTAATCTTATAGCCAATACTTTATCCACTTTAAATTTTTTTTTCAATAGAAATCCAGATATCAAGAACTGGTCTTTTTACTACTTCTAATTGCATATGCACTGAATAATATTGACACTTTTAATATTAGAAAATGACTACTCTCAGAGGAAAAAACTAATCTTTTGATATCAATTGATGGATTCTTGAAGGATTCTTCATATGAAACAACTCTTGAAAAATTTAATCTAGATAATGAAGTACAGATGTTACTACAAGAAATAAGGCAATACATTTTATATAAAACTGACTCAATGTACCCATTAACCAGGCAAAACTTTCCTGAACTTATAGAATTTTTGATTATGAGTATCAAACAGTTCAAGGAAAAGGGTGCCTTTCTAAAATATATAAATTAAGAATAGAAAACCTTATTTTAAAGAAAGTTATTGGGATTATTATAAAATAATCATTCCCCTATGTTGGATCATAAAAAACCTATCTTAAGTTCATCAATGCAAACTTCTATTTCACTACAATGGAAATTATTTTCTTGGAAATATATTCATGGAATCTATATTACACCACATAAAATGGAATTAATGTTTAATCAAGAAACAGGATGTTGGAGATGCAAGCTAAAAGTGAAAGTTAACTGGCAACACATGTTTTACAAATGTAACTTATTTAGACCATTTTGGGAAAAAATGAATTACTTTTTGCAAACTATATTTAATGATAATTTTCCGTTGACCAAATCATTGACTTTGTTCAATGCCCCTACACCTAAATGTAATCTAAATATTCATTTATTTGGATTTTATTAGCCATTGCTAGTAAAACTATTACTACAAACTGGAAGAGCGAGATTTCTCCTACATTTAAAGAATTCAAGAACATCACTCTCAATGTTTCTTAAACAGAAATAGCTACTATCAAGACAAGAACTGAAAGAATCACCTATTATAATACTTGTCTAAAGGATCTTAGAAATACTTGAAAAAATGACTGTAATGTAGTCTGAAACAGATCTGAAAAACTGTACTTATGTTTTCTTAGACACCCTTGTAAGTAGTTTTTGTTGCATTTTTGTTTGATGTGTTCTGTTTTTTTTTTCTTTTGTATGGTTGATACAATTAACATGTATGACTATTTCTATTTTACATTATGTAATATGAATTAAAAAAATCAATACAAATATTTGAGAAATAAAAAACAAAAAAACTGAAGGATTTTATAGTGTAGGATTTGAAATGTACCCATGATATTGGGTAAATAAATAATAACAAACACTATACTTATCTGCTACAAATTATAATTATCAGTGTGCATATATGTGTTATTATACTGCTTTTGCATCTTGTATGTAATGTACCCAACATTCAATAATTTCCTCATTGTATTTTATATGTACCAATCCTTGAGCAATTTTGCTGATGTTTGCTTTTATTTTTGTATTTTCAGTTGCAACTTATTAATGTACCTTCTTGTTTTTATTGTACTACATTATATCTGGGTCGTGACTGAAAAGGGTCACTAAAACACTTCACCTGTCAAGTAAACAAAATATAAATAAATAAATAAATAAAATTGCTAAGAAAATACAAAACGAGTGGCACACTGACCACAGCAACCTACAAATCCCATCTGAAAATGACAAGTAGATTAGTAGGTAGAGAGAAAATACTGGTGCATAACAAAACATGGGTAGCTATAGATGACTTGTGTTGCAAGCATTTTTTTTACCTCTTTTATAAAACCTGATAGGGCAGTTTTAAACTACATGAAAGAGAACTGCACAGAATTCCCTGAATTAAAAAAGATTCCAGATGAACAATGTAATGAGAGTTGAAGGATGTACAGGGTACTGGATTCTGTACAAATAGATCCAAGTAATATAGGTACTGTTTTTTACTGGCTACTGTATGAATATATTTGAGTAACACAGGTACTATTTTGATTACTGGCACAAGTGACATAGGTACTGTTTTTCAAAGGCTCCTGTATGAATAAATCCAAGTGACATATGTACTGTTTTATTTTACTGTCGTCTGTATGAATAAATCTGAATGACAGGTACTGTTTTTTACTGGCACCTGTATGAATAGCTCCGAGTGACATAGGTACTGTTTTTTACTGGCTCCTATATGAATAAATTCAAGTGACATAGGTCCTGTTTTTTTACTGGCTCTTGTATGGATAGGTCGGAGAAACATAGTTACTCTTTTTTTTTACTGGCTCCTGTACAAATAGATCTGAGTGACATAGGTACTGTTTTTTATTGGCTCCTGTATGAACAGATCCAAGTGACATAGGCACCATTTTTACTGGCTTCTGTATGAATAGAATGAGGGACATTTGTACTTTTCTACTGGCTCCTGCATGAATATATCTGACTTAGATAGGTACTGTTTTTACTGGCTTTGTGTGAATAGATCTGAGTGACATAGGTACTGATTTTTAAAGTCAGCAGTCCTTATATGGGATGATACTGTTAAACGAATCAGTTTACAGAGCAATACACACATTCTAAGAGTTTTGCTCTAACACTTAGCTGTAGCCATTTTGCCTTTATCTGGATGCTACAATGGTACTGCTGTTTTAAGGTACCAATGAGAAGCCTACAGATCTTACTTTGTGTTGTCTGAAGTTTATTTATGCATCTAGTAGACATGGCAGATGTTACAGGTAATGAATGCTCCAGGATGGGGGAACATAACCGATATCACTAGTGCTTTTCTGGCCTCCTTAGTTAATCCTGTGGAAATTCTGTAGCAAGTATACAGAAAAAAGATGGCGATATTTACTGATTGTTATATATGGAAGGACAAACTGAAGGCTGAGTCTTGCCTGACCAAGGTAAGTAAATGTTTGTACCATTCCCAAAATTGTGCCGCCCCAGACAAGCAGCCAGTAATTTATCTTTTAAGATGCTTTTTTTTTGTAATCCAATCAGCATAATTTTTATTATGTTTTTTTTTAAGATGCACATTCAGCCCCAAATTTTACAGCCAACTGTGCACATATGACAGATTTGTAATAAAATTACTGTTGATTTCACTGGGTTATTGGAAAAACACATTAGTATGTTGCCTATATAGAGTGTTTCTCAATTTTTCAGAGGCTACATTAAACTAAATTTATAAACAGTATAAAAAGAAGGGGACCACAAATTGAACCCTTTGGAATCCTCTTTCTCACTGGTTTGTAGGTGGAATGTGGCTGGTCTATTACAA